>NW_016911580.1:106166-109722 GCF_001483705.2 Eufriesea mexicana | reverse complement strand
AGAGCGACTTACGAAGTATGGGGTTACCGAGTACTCGAATGCTAGTGCATCGGGCGATATATAGGGTGTCCCATCAATGGTAGTACAACCGGGTAAGGAGATGATTCTACGTGAAAAAATAAATTGAAAATGAAGAATAAAATTTTTTCAGTACAAGCTTCGTTATCGAGAAAATTGACTTTGCATATCCACTGAGTACACGTGCACTTAACTATGTCTTACAAGGAGAGTGCAAGTCCTTCGAGTCACCGATTTAGTTGAAACTTTGCAGGTTTGTAGATATCGTCATGCAGTTTATGAAAATATATCATTATAGCGGCAACTACTCAATAGTTTTTGAGATATTTACGATTAAAATTTTATTACTTCCACTATTATACATTCATTTTCAGTATTTCTGTATTGGAGTTGTAGCGTAATGGTGATAGTCAAGAATTTGTATGTTTGAGAACCGGGGTTCGATTCCAGTACATGGTTAATATTTTTCTTTCGATCTATTTTTTATTTTGTATTCATTTTTAGCTTATGAAAACATTGTAAATAAAATTTCTTAATAAAAAAATTTATTTTTTACGCTTTCTTATGCTAGTATATATTTATTACAAAGTAATAAGAATATTATGCCAGAAAAACACTTTTCTATAGCAATCTTATTTACTATAGGAAATACAAAACCTATCGCTCATGTAAGTATTAATTATTAAATTAAACATCCTATAAGAATGTTGCCTATAATTCCAACTTTGCTGTGCAGCTATAAATGTTCATGAATTAATTACAAAAACTTGTAAATTTATTAATTTTCTACTGCCGAATTGATTTCTAGTATCCAGTTCGAATAAAAATTTTACCGCCTGCGATCAGCGCCATCTATGATTTGGGCTCAAAAATCAAGAAAGCAATAGGAATATAGAATAGGCAAGGAGGTCGTCGAAGTGTTGGTCACGTGGTAGACGACGACAGAGAGGGGATAGTAAAGGATAGAATGGCTCCGGCAGTGAAAAATTATTAATTACTCAATTTCCGTAAACAATTTGTGAACTTTTATAATTTCATTGCAAAGCTGGAACTTTAGGCAACATTCTTATATAATTTTCGTGATGAATTTAACTCCAAATTGTTAATTATTAATTTTTATTTGATGGCGTCTATGATTTCGTAACGGCGACCATTACGATCTTCCGTGAAACTATTTAATACTCAACGAAACTAGAAGCAAAATTTAATCAAAAGTTATATGAGAAGATTCGCAAGAATATTGTTTTTCTAATGAGTGCATAAAGTTTCATAAATTAATTGCGTTGAGGATAGTAATTAATGAAAAACCAATGGCGTCTACGACAACAATTCAAACACTGCGCAGAATAATAATTAATAATAAATTAATTAGGGACAAATTTATATCGAAAAATATATTGGAAAGTTCTTGAAGGATCTGTCTTCACGGTGCAATTATAAAAGTTCATAAATTAAACGCAGGAATTGAGTAATTAATTAATTTTCTAATAAAAATTCAAAAAGGAACAGTCAGCGCCATCTACAGTTGTGTGCTGGAACTAACGGAACAGTTCCGGATAAAAATCAAAATTAATTAATTAATTACTCAATTCCTGCGATTAATTTATGAACTTTTATAATTGCATCGTGAAGGCAGATCCTTCAAGGGCTTTCTTATGTATTTTTCCATATAAATTTGTCCCTAATTAATTTATTATTAATTATTATTCTGCGCAGTGTTTGAATTGTTGTCGTAGACGCCACTGGTTTTTCATTAATTAATATCCTCTACGTAATTAATTTATGAAACTTTATGCACTCGTTAGAAAGACAATGTTCTTGCGAATCTTCTCATATAACTTTTGATCACATTTTACTTCTAGTTTCGTTTAGTATTAAATATTTTCACGAAAGATCGTAATGGTCGTCGTTACGAAATCATAGACGCCATCAAACAAAAATTAATAACTAACAATTTAGAGTTAAATTCTTTACGAAAGTTAAATAAGAATGTAGCCTGAAGTTCTAGCTTTGAAAAAAAATTATAAAAGTTCACAAATTATTCACGGAAATTGAGTAATTAATAATTTTTCACTGACGGGGCCATTCTATCCTTTTCTATCCCCTCCCTGTCCTTGTCTACCACGTGACCAGCATATCGACAACCTCCTTGTCTATTCTATATTCCTATCACTTTTGGTGCATTTGGAGCCAAATAATAGATGGCGCTGATCGAAACTGCCGAATGAAAAACCACGTGACCCGTTCGGCGGGAGAAACAAAACAATATAAGGACATAAATAAGTATAACACATTTTTCTTCCTTTTTTTAACTCTCTTAATAGCCCGTTGAACATGAAGTCACAGTTGAAGATGCGTGGCTTTGTTCTTGGTAAAAAGAAAATGAAACTGCCATGGTCATATGTTAAAGTACTTTTTATTCCCTTTGAAAGTTTCACATATACATGTTCATTGTTAACGACATAATAAATAATGACATATAGACCGTCAAGAAAACAAGATGTTTCGCAATACATATCATGTAATAATTATCATTACAATGACCATATATATATGTACAATATTTATAAACATATGATAAATGATTCTATTCAAATTCATGAGTTATTCTAATAATTCTTGATATCTCTTATCGTGCATCTCCTCGGCTTTCTCTTGTGCTAAACCTAATAAGGAGTTTTTTATTCCTTATTCATTTTCCTTTATATCCTTATCATCTTCAACATCATCTATTTTATAATTTTGTACTTTCTTCGGTTCCTTTTTTGTATCTCTCAATGTATTTTTTATCCTTTCCTTCATTGCTCTGAAAATATAAATATAAGAGACAGTCAATGAAAAAACCTACTTTGTATAACATAGTTATAATGTAAACAATAAACTAACTCTTTCTCTTGATTTACAACTTCTAATTCTTCTTCTGTTTCTACTTCGTCGTCACTTTCCCAATCGCTACTATGGTCTTCCTTCCTTTTTTTATTTTTTCGAGTCCAAGCGATTCAACAGCTGGTTGTGAGCTTAATTTTAGATCAATTAAATGATCATGAACTGATTTGCCCCTAACAACTAAACTTTTTATTTAATATCACAGATTCTTCTTCATCCTCATCTGCTTCTTCACCAAATGATAGAAGACTGAAATTTCTGTAACAAAATTTTTCATTTCAAAGAACAATACTATCAGGACTAAATTCTGCAAACATATATGATTTTTACTTTACTGCTGCTGTTTTAATTTTTGAACTGTCCTTTACTTCTTTACATTCCTGTACTATTATTCTTGGTATAATATCAGAAAATGGATTGTTCAATATTATAGATTTTAACAATTTTGGAGGATAAAGTAGTCTATCATTCTACAAAGAAGAGGAAATATTATATTTATATAAATTCTTTATATATTTTCTTGTAAACATTAAATTTACCTCATCTACAAGTGCTTCTTCGAGTTTATACATACTATATATAGATTCTCCAATAACTTTACCAAAGATTGTATGTTTATTCTGCAAATCTGGTGTAGAACTAAGAGTGAAGA
>NW_016911580.1:53689-103499 GCF_001483705.2 Eufriesea mexicana | reverse complement strand
AATTCAAAAACTAGAAGCCAAGAAAGTATATTGCGCAGCACTATCTGAGAGCCACTGACACTTCCGCCACTATTTCTCAAAAACGCACGCTCGAAACGGAAAAAAAATATCCAATCCCGTTGAGGGAAGAATCACTCTACGCGAATCAGTGGAAAAATCCGACTCAAATAGTCTAATTCAAAAACTACAAGCCAAAAAAGTATATTGCGCAGCACTATCTGAGAGCCACTGACACTTCCGCTACTATTTCTCGAAAACGCATGCTCGAAACGGAAAAAAAATATCCAATCCCGTTAAGGAAAAAATCACTCTACGCGAATCAGTGGAAAAATTCGATTCAAAAAGCCTAATTCAAAAACTAGAAGCCAAAAAAGTATATTGCGCAGCACTATCTGAGAGCCACTGACACTTCAGGCACTATTTCTCGAAAACGCACGCTCGAAACGGAAAAAAAATATCCAATCCCGTTAAGGGAAAAATCACTCTACGCGAATCAGTGGAAAAATCCGATTCAAAAAGCCTAATTCAAAAACTAGAAGCCAAAAATGTAAATTGCGCAGCACGATCTGAGAGCCACTGACATTTCAGGCACTATTTCTCGAAAACGCGCGCTCGAAACGGAAAAAAAATATCCAATCCCGTTAAGGAAAAGATCACTCTACGCGGATACACAGAACAAACCTAATCATAAAGCCTCATTGCTGAAATAGGAGAAAAAAAAGTTTATTACGCAGAACGGTCTAACAGTCACGGATACTTTCGCTACTATTATTCGAAAATGCACACTCGAAACCGAAAAGAAATATCCAATCCCGTTAAGGAAGAATTCACTCTACGCTGATAAATAGAAAAAACCTGACCGAAAAGCCTAATTTCAGAGATATAGGCGAAAAAAGTATACTGTGTATAACGATTTCACAGGCACTTGCTGTTCCGTTACTTTGTTTCATATATGCACCTTCAATCATAAAATAATCGCCCTACTGGTTGGAGAACAATCTATTCTATGCAGGGGTAACGAAATATCTTAATCCACAATCAAAATTTAGAATGTAATAGCGATAATACATAACTATGTTTGCAACTGAACGTCAAGATCGAAGAAAAATTGAAAAAGCTATTAAAATCTGTCTATTCAGTAATGTTTATCAATTATTTCAATGGGTAGTCGAAATCTAGAATCTTCTACAGCAGATTGTAACGAACAATGCGGTAGTATTATAGGATCCCGCACTCCACCACTTCATTTCCCATATGTATCGTTATATATATACGATTTACACTATGTAACATTGCGTTTTTCACATGTAGTATATTATCACCGAAGAAATGTTCACAGTTAGTAATTTTGAATTTCGTAAAGTAATTAAAACGTCAATCAGCGATATCACTAATTCTCGAAACGTTTTCTGATTTAATGTTTCACTTCGACGCGTGAGAATATTCCACCATTTGTTACCGTTATGCCCGCTTGTCGCCAACTGGAAGTTGACTGCAGCCGGATATGCTAGGTAATTTTGTAGCGGGAAAATGTTGTATCTTTGAAATAGATATGTGATAAAGTATCAATGTAAAATATCAAACGATGTTTCTTATATTTATTAATATCGCTGAAGCAAATATAAATATATTTCTGTTGCGAAAAATTCCAAATTTCTGTAATTAATTCATGAACTGAAATTATTAACTATTCCATTATACTAATGGAAAGACAAACCATTAGTATCTTCGGCAATGGTTCAATCACTCTATGGAATAATCACCAATAATGAATTAAATAACAATGAATTCATATCCAGACTTATATTAGAAGGCTCGCTAAGGCTGTGTCTTCACGATGCAATTATAAAAGTTGATGAATTAATTATATACGTACATTAAATCACAGATGAAGGCGAGTGATTTTGTTCTTGGTAAAAAGAAAATGAAACTACGATGGTTATATACTTAGGTACCTTTTATTCACTCTAGAAGTTTCACATATATACGTTAATTATTAACAACATAATTCTTCGGTCCTTTTTTTATATCTCTCAATTTATTTTTTATCCTTTCCTTCATTACTCGGAAAATATAAATATAAGACAGTCAATGAAAAATCCTACTTTCTATAACATAGTTATAATGTAAACAATAAACTAACTTTTTCTCTTTCTTTACAACTTTTAATTCTTCTTGAGTTTCTACTTCATTGTCACTTTTCCAATCGCTACTATGGTCTTCCTTCATTTTTTTATTTGCAAGTCCAGGTGGTTCAACAGCTGGTTGTGAGCTTAATTTTGCATCAGTTAAATGATCATGAGCTGATTTGCCCTTACCACTAAACTTTTTATTTAATATCACAGATACTTCTTCATCTTCCTCTGTTTGTTCACCAAATGATAAAAGATTGACATCTCTGTAACAAAATTTTTCATTGTAAAGAATAGTACTATCACAATAAAATTCTGGAAACATATGTTAAATAGATATTAATTTTACTGTTGCTGTTTTAGTTTTTAAATTGTTCTTTACTTCTTCACTTTCCTGTACTATTATTCTTGGAATAATATCAGAAAGTGGATTGTTCAATATTATAATTTGTCAGTCTTGAAGGATAAAGTGGTCTATCATTCTACAAAACAGAGGAAATATTATATTTATATTAATTCTTGATATATTTTCTTGTAAATATTAAATTTACTTCATATACAGGTACTTTTTCAAATTCAACCATGTTATATATAGTTTCTCCAGTAGAACTAAGAACTAAGAGTAAAGAAGAAATGGGAAGCATTGTCATTTTTTCCAGCATTAGCCATAGCAATTAAATCTCGCGAAAAAAACGTAATCTTGTATGAAATTTGTCCTGAAACACATATATCCAATAATTATTTTTGAATAAAGAAGGAATCCGTTTTATTTTTGAATATAGTCTCACTTTAAATGGTTCTCCATATATGTTACCTCCTACTCCTGTACCTGTGGAATCACCACCTTGTGTTATGAATCCTTTGATAATTCCATGAAATGTAGTGTCATCCCAATAACCGTCCATACACAATTGTATGAAATTTCTACATGTCTTTGGAGTTTCTTTGGCCCATAATGCTGACTCAATAACACCAACAGTTGTTTTCATTACAACCTAGTTATAACAAATATATTAGTTTGTTTAATGTAAAATATTTTTAAAATCAAATTTATTGCAATTTATTATTTATTACTGTAATTCAAATTAGAAATTATTTAACATATTAATATAGAAATTTAGAAAGTAAATATTGTATATCGGTTAAATTTTTAAAAACAAATGTACAATCCATTGAAATATTATTACTAATACTTACTTTACTCGTAGTGGGTGGCCAGTGTATATAAATATAACTCATGTTTGTAAGCCTCCTATAATAAAAAGAATCCTTCGTCAATAATATTTCATATTAAATCTTGTCATTTACAAATCAGTCAATGAAATGATTCTTTTCTCAACTAATCATATAATAAGCAAGTAAGACGTACCTTTTACCTCCTTTTAACGTTGGCTTTATTAGTTTTACAGTTTACTGCTTTTACAGTTTCCTAGTTCCTATAGATGTTTCTCCACATTTGTACTTTAATGCAACAATTACACTCTGTATTCAATTTATCTGTAACTTTTAAAAACTATTACCAAGTGCCCATTCTCCTTCAGTGGTCCTTATATTTGCATGTCCATGAAACACATCCATCTCTGATGATACATATGCTGCCCCTCTCTTGTTTCTTTATTCGACATTATATGCGTTTCCTCTTCTCACTGCTTTCATTCCAACCACTCTCTTTTCTTTATTTACCCTAGGTCCATAATTCTGAAACATAACACATTAACAATGATCATTGACTTTGACCACTGATATTAATATTTATATAGATTAGAAGTAGAACATACCTCTCAATCTCAGTGTATTCTCTATATTTAGTTGTTATAAGAGGCCATCACCTAAATTAATTTTATTCCTTTTTGTTTGCCTAAGCCATTTATAATTTTTATAGTATACAGGAACACAGCTGAAAAATATAAAAATGACAATGTTCTTATTAAGGAATCTAATAAGTAATGTAACAGAACAAAGTCGAATTTTCATCTTTACATTATAACAGGTGATGTATACAGGGTGAGTCAATAAGAATGATTACACGAAAAAACTTGTTATCTTTAACTAGATAAAAAAGATGTTTTAAATGAGATTTTTTGTATTCGTCGAAATTTGTGTATCTCGGAAGATAAAGAATATGCAAAAATATTCATAAAAAATCACGACAAAAATAACGACCAGATGGTATTGTGCTTCACCAGATATTATGAAAATTAATTCTCATTTTCAAGTTATTAACATTTATAGTTCAGCAACTATCATTCATTACCACCGTATCTAATTAATTTATTCTAAATTTCTTCTACCTTTGACCGCTGTCATAGCACCCAACAGCGTAAAAAACTTATTCCAAATCGACGTCATTCATTGACACTTAAGCTTCTTGGCTCTCTCGAACATCCTAAATTGCTATTGTGGATCTTGGAATATTTATAAATATTTTTTCCCCCCATTTTATACTCTCGATATAGAACTCGATACAGTTACGTACATACATACATGTATGTTGTTGAAAAGATAGGTCCACCTTGGTCAATATAGTCAGAAAAAGTAGGCCACACGTATTTTCCTTATTGGCCAAAGTAACCACGTGTGTCAAGGCCAGTGTGTCTTTGAGGGCTTCTAGGGGAATTAGGTGCGACTGAATTACTCTGTGTTGCCTTGCGAGTCATCTTCTAAGCAATGCATAGCATGTAGAGTGGGGTATTACGTATGTACATACGTGTAGATTCGATTTCGAATTCAATTCTCTGTTAGAGTCACGAGAGAACATTCTTTTTCAATTTTTCATTACCTGTTTATACGTGTAATGGATACTCGAATAATTGACGCGAGGTGAGAAGAAACAGTAATTTTATGGTAATAGGAAATTCTTTCGAGCTGAACGTATGTAATTACAATTTTCGTGCAAATTTCGGTATGACCTCGTTTCCAGGCAAGTTTCGCTATATTTGATTTTCTAAATAATACGTTAAGCTAACGTTGTTGGTGAAATTAACGAAACAGGAAGATGATTTAACGTTGAAATTAAAGCTAATAATTCGGACAACGAGCAAAGAAGTATGAAAGAAACGAATAGGATTAGATAAAGTACACGATACCAAATAGCTGAAATTTAAATTTAAATTCGAGATTAAGAGCTGATGGAAAGAAGAAAAGGTACACGAAACTTCCTAAATTATTTTCGTGTCTTATACACGTTACATGTTGTATATACACTCGTAATTTAACAAATTTGAATAAATACAAAAAAGGAAAATAAAAGCAAGAAAATTTTTAGTTTCGTTTATATATTTCTATCTATGAATAATGTTCAATAGATGAAAGGTCTTATGATTATTTAAAATTAAGTGGAAAATTACCCAGAAGATCAAACTCCATACCCAAAATATACCAAAATAAGTATTTAATACCTATTATTAAAAAAGAAACCATTTTTTCTTTATTTCAGTTATTCAATAATTTAATTAATTTCATTATTTATAATTTAATCATTTTATTACTTCGATCATTTAAAAAGAGAACCTGAAAACTAAAAACAATTATATATGACCATTTTTGGAGCTGCTTATGGCAGACTGACGTTAAATTTTAAATATAGTACAAATAGTATATAATAGCATAAATAATTATTTCTTATTATTGTTACTTATTATTATCGCTACTTATTAATATTTAATAATTAAAATAATCATTACTTTTCTAAAATTAATTGGTCATCTTTGTTAATTTCTTTATAATGTTCTAACACAAGGATGTACAATGTGCAGTATAACCAAAATAAAAGGAAAAAGTCTGGAAGGAAACTTCAAAAAATTTTAAATATAGTACAAATAGTATATAATAGCATAAATAATTATTTCTTATTATTGTTACTAATTATTATTGTTACTTTTGTTACTAAAATTGTTACTTATTTATATAACTTATTAATAAACTTCGAAAAATTTAAAATATTGTACAAATAGTATATTATAGTATAGATAACTGTTTCTTATTATTGTTACTTTTGTTACTTCAATTGTTACTTATTAATATCGTTACTTTAGCATCGCAGAAATTGTTCTTTGAAAAATGATACTTTTTCAAAGTGCACAATGAGAATTAGTACATTTGTGAAGATTAATTGTAAAGACGTGATTACACTGGGGCCTCATTTAAAGATCTCAGAATCTTTATGATACCAGGTTCGAAATATGTCATTAAATATGAGACAGAGTACGACTGTACTGTGTTTTTGTGCTGATTGTTGCTAAACGTTCATATAAATTAAACAAAAGAATGTTATACAAAAGAAACATATTACATTAAATTGAAATATAAATTTATTGTTTGAAATTAATACAAAGAGTTGTATTTATAATATCTGGGATACACCTGTATCCAATTCGATATTATAAAAGCTAATTTATTGTTTCCTGAATGTGAACTCTTTGGAATGATTCAGATTGTGTCTGAAATAATTAGACGCGAGTAAAATTAATTTACATAGTATGTAGACATGGTTCATTTGTACTTTGCTATATGCTAATAGTAAAGAATAAAGTAAATTGAAAGGAATTAAAAATTGTAAGTTAAATTAAAATGAAAAATTCAAGTTAAATTCACATGCTAATTGCTTTCTGAACAAACAGCCAGTAACATACCAAATTAAACAGGGAATTTAATTTGTATCAAAATACAAATTAAATACAGATGTATGTCTGGCAATATATCACGTTATTCATGGTATTTATTAAATAATATTTATTAACAGCTGCATTGTTATCAAGCACCTTTAAAATATAATTCTGTATTAAACACGTTCTATGTTCCTTGATATCTTGAAAATTTATTTTCAAAATAAAATATTTGTTTTAAATATTTATTGAAAAATTTTGTAATACCTTTTATAATACGTTAATTAGAAGGCTAATTATAGATATATTCTGTGCCTACTAGTAAAATACAATTTCTGTATTAAACACGTTCGATGTTCCTTGATATTTTGAAACTTTATTTTCAAAATAAAATTTTTCTTTTAAATATTTATTTAAAAATTTTTTAATATTTTTTATAATACTTTAATTAGAAGGCTAATTGTAGATATATTCTGTGCCTACTAGTATGTTATGAATATCGTTGAAATACGCCAATAATTAAATTGTAAATTATTATAGTATGTCGTATGTATTGATAAGGACAAATTATTAAAATATTATTTCAGCATTGATGGAATATTATTTATTTAAATCTATCAACACTTACAGGATGAGAATGAATTATTAATATTTAATTTCAATATCGAGAAAATTATTGGGTTTCTCGATATTCAGAAATCTTGTCGAGCTAGAGTAGTGATTTAATTGTTTTATGAATATTCTACGTTTATTAACAATTATATAATGAGTAAATTGATAAAATTTTATTCTACTATTGGAAAAATTATAGGTCACTGAATGTATAGGAATTTAATTATACAAATATTTGACGTTCTCTAATAATTAAAATTTAAACTATAAAAATTGTATTCTGATATTGGAAAAACTGTAGGTTGTCCAATATTCAGAAACCTAGATCAGTAACTTTTTATTACGTAGAACAGAAATTTAATTATTAAAGCACTAAATATTTGTTAACAATTGTATAGCGAAAGTAAAATACTAAAATTTTATTTCGGTATTGATTGCATTATTATTATTATAATATTACAAATTTAATAGAGTTAAGAAAATGACTAAATAATTATCAAAATGTTTAATTCTTTTTAATAACTAATATTATAAAGATAAATCGTTAAAAATTGTGTTTTAAAAATAATAATTTAATTTATAAATATTTATCCTTCATTTACAATTGATAACAAAAACTAAATTAATAGAAATTTTATTTTATAATCTGAATAATTTATTGGAATATACTGGATATAGTAATTCATAAAATTTTTTTACAAGTTGAAATAACATTCACGTTATATCATTAATCCTCGATATATAATTGCAATAATATATCATATAATATTTTTACTGTGAGAATAATGACCAAAAATCAAGGCAATCAATGATTATTTTTCACCAATAATTGGTGCATTTGTTATTAATTAAAGTCAATAAAATCTGTAATTATAAATTATTAATAATAAATCTATAATTAATAATAATTATAATTATTGTGACTCGAATTATAAACAATAAAAAATAGAAATAACGATTGTTACGTATAACGATTCTCTTTATAATGCAAAATAAATAATATACATTAGCAAATAATTGTCACGTTATTTCAAAATAAAATAATTTATACTATACTGTAGGGGAATATTCGCAATTTATAACATACATTGATTTTAAGCACCGTGTTATAACATTACGTCTTTTGACGTTTCACTAAATAATATAAAAATGCATAAAGTATTCATTTTTTCCACTTTTAAACGAATATTGATTACTTTTCACATTCGTATTATAAGCATTAATAAATAAAATTTTATTAATCTGAAATTACATTGCAATTTTCATTTGTCCTTTTTAATTGTTTCATTCATTTACTTTACCAGTCCAACTGCCTTTGAACTCCCTCTTATTGCGAAATATTTTTTATCGAAATATTTCTTCATCGGTATTTCAATGAATCGAAGGATAATAACCAATAACGATTAATGACATTATTTTTCCAATTACTATTTCCTCGTCAGATCTGAGTTTAACTGCTTGTTGTATTCTTATCGTTTGATTTACACTTGACACGTTTTATTTACAATATCTCCCATAGTATTATCAAGATCATTATACTTTATACATATTATATACTATATACTCCTCTTATTCTCCATTATACTTTATATATACTATATACTATATACTCTTCTCAGTCTTCATTAAACTTTATATATACTATATAATATATACTCCTCTTATTCTCCATTATACTTTATATATACTATATACTATATACTATATACTATATACTCCTCTTATTCTCCATTATACTTTATATATACTATATACTATATACTATATACTCCTCTTATTCTCCATTATACTCTATATATACTATATACTATGTACTCCTCTTATTCTCAATTATACTAATTATATACTATATACTATATACTCCTCCTATTCTCCATTATACCTTATATAAACTATATACTATATGCTATATACTCCTCTTATTCTCCATTATACTCTGTATACACTATATACTATGTACTCCTCTTATTCTCAATTATACTAATTATATACTATATACTATATACTCCTCCTATTCTCCATTATACCTTATATAAACTATATACTATATGCTATATACTCCTCTTATTCTCCATTATACTCTGTATACACTATATACTATGTACTCCTCTTATTCTCAATTATACTAATTATATACTATATACTATATACTCCTCTTCCTACCGATTAGAAACACAATACTATAACTTTTATGCTATAATAGAAATTTTCAAAACTGGCAAGAAAATTATTACGTTTTCTTCAACTCTATTCATTTCTACTATAGAAATGTTAAAATAAATTTAACATAACGTGTTAAAAGATACAGTGATTAATTTGACTCCATTTCATTTTTACTTTTTACATAAAATTTAACCATAGCTACAATTCAATATGAATAATTAACCCATTAAGCTACAATTTCATTGTACAAAATTATGCATTGAGAAAATATTCAATTTCAGTTGTTATTGGGTTAAGTTAAATTATTACAAAGGAAAGAATATATTTCACTTTATGCTCGTCACTTGGCATGAAAAACTGATAACGAAATAGACTCATCGTTTTTGCAATTATGTGTTAAATTAAACTCGATATTCTACAATATTTTACTCGATTCGTTTTAGGTTTGATTTATCAAATATAGTCTGTTGTGTTATAACTTAATTTGACAGAAATTTATTAATATTCATTAGTTCGAGTATATTTCGAGTATATTTTTAACTGTAAATCAGTTGGAGTAGAGCATCTAACTTGGATCAAGAATTTAAGTCTTGAAGCATAAACGGTTTATGTGAATTTAAATTTCTGTAATAAAGTTACAGTAGAAATTTCATTAAATTGATATAATTATAATAAAATATCTTTATCTCCATTTAACGATGTAATGGTAAAATCGATAATGAAAATTTCCGCATAAGAGAATTCTCAGATAACAGTACGACGAGCAATTAGTAAAATTTAATCGAATGAAATAAAATGAATACAAAATACTGCAAATATTATAATATTACGTTACACTCGCGTAATTGGAATTTAATTCAGCATATACTGAATGATTGTGAACAGATTTCATTCTGCAATGGAAAGTATATTCGCTTGTTCACTTCCTCTTCTTCTACTGTATTTATTTTTGGATAAAAATTACAAATTCTTTTGTCGAAAATACAATTGAATAATCGAAAATTTAATAGTAGCTGTTTAAAAGTGCGTTAAACGAAAATCGAAAATTTTATTACACCTGTCCAATTTATATTAATATACAATATTAGTCCATATTAACAATTTTCCAGAATGAATATCTATCGATGATTATAAAAATGATTCAAACGAAAAATCTTATTGTTCATCTTATGATTATTTAAAATTAACAAGGAAAATTAACCAAACGACTTAACTTCATACCCAAGCTATACCAAAAAATTTATTTAATACTTTAATTATTTTTGTAATAATATATTTAATGCATTTTATACATATGCATTTATAAGAAAGAATCTGAAAAATAAAAGCAATCATATATGATCATTTTTCGAGCTGCTTATGGTAGACTGACGTAATAAATACAAAAAGCGAAAATAAAAGGTAGAAAATTTTTATTTTCGTTTATATATTTCTATCTATGAATATCTTATGATTATTTAAAATTAAGTAGAAAATTACCCAGAAGATCCAATTCCATACAAAATATACCAAAATATATATTTAATACTATTATTAAAAAAGGAACCTTTTTTTTTTTATTTCAATTATTTAATAATTTAATTAATTTCATTATTTATAATTCAATAATTCTATTACTTCAATCATCTAGAAAAAAAGAATCTGAAAAATAAAAACAATCATATATGACCATTTTTGGAGCTGCTTATGGCAGACTGACGTCATTTTTTGATAAATATAAAATTTTCTATGGAAATGGTACTGGTCTATTTAAAAGTAGAGTACATTAACATTCAATCATTACTTTTCTAAAATTAATTGGTCACCTTTGCTAATTTCTTTATAATATTCTAACAGAAGGATGTATAATGTGCAGTATAACCAAAATAAAAGGAAAAAGACTGGAAGTAAACTTCGAAAAATTTTAAATATGGTACAAATAGTATATAATAGCATAAATAATTATTTCTTATTATTGTTACTTATTATTATCGCTACTTATTAATATTTAATAATTAAAATAATCATTACTTTTCTAAAATTAATTGGTCATCTTTGTTAATTTCTTTATAATGTTCTAACACAAGGATGTACAATGTGCAGTATAACCAAAATAAAAGGAAAAAGTCTGGAAGGAAACTTCAAAAAATTTTAAATATAGTACAAATAGTATATAATAGCATAAATAATTATTTCTTATTATTGTTACTAATTATTATTGTTACTTTTGTTACTAAAATTGTTACTTATTTATATAACTTATTAATAAACTTCGAAAAATTTAAAATATTGTACAAATAGTATATTATAGTATAGATAACTGTTTCTTATTATTGTTACTTTTGTTACTTCAATTGTTACTTATTAATATCGTTACTTTAGCATCGCAGAAATTGTTCTTCGAAAAATGATACTTTTTCAAAGTGCAAAATGAGAATTAGTACATTTGTGAAGATTAATTGTAAAGACGTGATTACACTGGGGCCTCATTTAAAGATCTCAGAATCTTTATGATACCTATAGTACAAGTAGTGTATTATATTATAGATAATTATTGCTTTAATTGTTGATTCGAAGGAAAATTCTATAAGAAATGAATTTATCGCTTATTTCGTGTTGCACTCACTGATATTATGATAATGTTAAAGTGTTTTTGCGAAACAACAGGAAACTAAAGTACGAAGTTGAGTTTATAACTGTGCCATAATTCATTTTTTGATTATCGGAAAGCAGAAACTTTAATATCTCGGAACGAACCAGGTATAGTGATACTCGTGACTTAGGTCACTTTCATAATTCGACATACACATAGGTGTATACCATTTTTATTCTTATTCCAAGCACGCATTGTTACTCACGTGACACGAAATCCCATGAGAGGGTAGAATCCATGTTTCTTATTAAAAATAAATATCACCGCGATACGCTGCTGCAAATTTATTCTCCTTGACGTCCTGCAATAGTCGTCTCAGACATTTTTCCGTATCACCTACAGTTCGCATTAATATTCGAAGACTAGAGTATGCGAAAATTTGTGGCTTTATATATTTTTATTATTACAGTGTTACCGAATCAATTGTTTTTCAATGCATTAAAATATTTCTGTTTATATATGTAGAAGACTATACCGAGAAAAATTAAGAAATAAAATACTGCAAATTTTTATTTCTTATTTTTTGACATAATATGGAAATTGAAAATAGACTTTATGCAAAAAAGAATTTGTTATCTATTGATATATATGTATAAAAATGTTATTTCCTTGTCACATTTTTATTTTTAATATACACGTGTATTTTAAAAGAGGAGGAATATACAAAAATTCAAAATGGTTCTTTTGTTGAAAATTATTATCTTGTTTCTTAATTTTTATTTCTAGGCTTACAATATTTTCTTATTATTTAGACCCATGGAATATATTCACAACGTTTGTTATCTGAGACACCCTGTATGTATGCAAAGAAACAGTTAGTGTGAAAAGAAAAATTCAAATTAGAAAAATTGGAACTGATTTAATTTAAAAAATTATATATACCGTACTTAAATATTTTTAAGAAGCGATAAAACAGACTGATCATCTACGAAATATTAATATTGTTAAAAAATACACACATGGTCTCAATTTTAACTAAATGCTGTAAATTATTTTTTAAGAAAGTGATATTACGAAGAGAATATTCCTACAGAAAGAAAAGAAAATTGTTAGTATGGGTGAAAACATTATGTGAAACAAGTATCACTTTTTGCACCTGATATGGTGAGGGTGACAACAAAATTAATTTAACTTTTTGAAATGGAATATTTAATTAAAACATCTAAATAAAATTATATTTAAATCAAAATACAACTTTCTTTTTAATGGAATATTTTAAAAAATTACGTATTTTTTAAACTTTTTTATTTACATTACGTAATATCTGTTAAGATAACTTTAGATTGTTGCTAACGAAGTCATGTTGCTTTTATCACTTTCCTTTTTTGAAACAGTTGCATGCAAGATCAAGTTTGGCAGCCTCCCATAAAAAAAAATAACTTTGTTATTAGGAAATCTCCACCATTCCGTAACACTGCTCTCTATACCAAATAATTTTTGCGAAAACATTTTTTCTATACCATTAACTAATTATTTTATTTAAAATTCGTGTAACTTTCTCGATAACCGAATATCTCAGCATTGTTAAATTTTAAAAATTATTTAATTTATTCCGTATTATACAAAATATATCATACAAAAATTAATTTATTGCTCATTATTCGAAACATTCTGCGAATTAAATAAATAAAATTTATATTTTTACTAATTACAAAAAGATGTAATAAATTAAAAAGCAATCATTTCGATAACGCTATTAAAATGAAGTATATAAATCGATATTAATTCGAATATCAATACAAATCATTATACATATATAACATTTATTATAGAAAATGTATCGTACAAAAATTAGTTTATAGTTTATTATTCGAAAGTTAATGGTAATGAAGTTTATATTTTTAATAACTACCAACAAATGTTATAATAAATTAAAAAGCAGTCATTTCCATAATTGCTATTACAATGAAATATATGAATGGATATTAATTCGAATTTGAATATAAATATTTCACTATACTATACTATATATGCTTCGCTATATATATAACATTTATTATTATTATTATTATTATTATTTTATTCATAAACGGACCGTAATCCATTTACATAAAATTTCATATATAGGAGAAGAGCAAACAAATTATACATAATATAACACCGAAGAAACGTGCTTATAAACACTTTGTTCAGGAGGAATAACTTTAATTAATAACCATCAGTAATTGTCCTTTGAAAGTTTTTAAAGACCCATCAAAGAAATCTATGCGATTATAAAGAATGTATGAGTTAGTAATAATAAGATAAATTGCATCAATTAATCCATATGTAGATCTGGACATATGTATATGAAAACCTGCTCTAGATCTTAATACACGTTTTACAAAATACATCACATAAAAATTAATTTATCACTTATTATACAAAATGTATCATACAAAAATTAGTTTATAGCTTATTATACGAAATGTATCATTCGAAAATTAATTTATCGCTCATTATTCGAAAGATTTTTTAAATTAAATAAATAAAATTTATATTTTTACTAATTACATAGAAATATTATAATAAATTAAAAAGCAATCATTTCCATAACGCTATAACAATGAAATATATGACTGGATATTAATTCAAATTTTAATACGCGTCACTATATATATAACATTTATTATACAAAATATATCATTTAAAAATTAATTTATCGCTTATTATACAAAATGTATCATACAGAAATTAATTTATCGCTAATTATTCGAAATATTCTGCGAATCAAATAAATGAAATTTATATTTTTAATAACCACCAAAAAATTTTATAATAAATTAAAAATTAATCATTTCGATAACTCCACTACAATCAAATATACAAATCGATATTAATTCGAATATCAGTACAAATCACTGTACATATATAACATTTATTATACAAAATATATCGTACAATAATTAGTTTATAGTTTATCATTCGACAGATTCTTCGAATTAAATAAACGAAGCTAATATTTTTAATAATTACCAAAAAATTTTATAATAAATTAAAAAGCAATCATTTCGATAACTCCACTACAATCAAATATACAAATCGATATTAATTCGAATATCAGTACAAATCATTATACATGTATAACATTTATTATACAAAATATATCGTACAAAAATTAGTTTATAGTTTATTATTCGACAGATTCTGCGAATTAAATAAATGAAGCTAATATTTTTAATAATTACCGAAAAATGTTATAATAAATTAAAAAGCAATCATTTCCATAACGCTATTAAAACCAAATATACAAATCTATATTAATTCGAATATCAATACAAATCATTATACATATATAACATTTATTATACAAAATACATCGTACAATAATTAGTTTATAGTTTATCATTCGACAGATTCTGCGAATTAAATAAACGAAGCTAATATTTTTAATAACTACCAAAAAATGTTATAATAAATTAAAAAGCAATCATTTCCATAACGCTGTTAAAATCAAATGTACGCTGTAATAACGCTATTAAAATGATATTAATCCGAATATCACTACGAATCACTATACCTGTATATCATTTTGCGAGCTATTTATACGCGTGCAAACAAACAGATACACCCTGTATAACGTAACGACGAAACAAAACCCCGGTATATTTGACTCCTCCCAAATTTGTCATGCTATTCATCTCGATGATTAAAGCACAAGTATCTTAACACTCCCGCTGATCACTGCAACCCCTCTGTACTCCTTTTAACAACCACCCCATCGAGGGGTGCAAATGAACGTTTGGTGTTTGTATTCCCGATGACCCTAGGGTGGAATTCAAAGCGGCGAGTACAATGGATAATCGCATTCATTAACGATATCACTGGGGTAAATCCATATAGAAAAGCTTCGGACACGTTGGTCAGTTTTTCACACGGGAAAGCGTCCTCGTCTATTAAAAACGCCCAGTTTCACGATTATAATGAACCCGTGAAAAAATTATTTTCTCTGATACACAGATCTGTTTCGAAAACCTCGTTCTACTGTACCACGGATCGGTTCTGCTGGTAACGTTAACTAAAAATCGAGACTGCCATAGGGGATGAAAAAGGTTGGTTTTTCCAGCCTATAAACGGGCACGATAAATAAGATCTCGCAAATAAAAGCGCCAGCATAAATATATGAATTACAGCCGGGGTTTTAATTAAATAATGCCCGGTGAATTTATGGCCAGCGTGATTCGATATCGGACCTCTGTAAAAGGGAATACGAAATCCGCGGGAAGAGAGAGAACGAATGGCGCGGAATTAAATAAAGAAGGAAAGAAAAAAAAGGTGGGGAAGAGGGGGAAAAAGGAAGGAAACGTTGATCGAACGGGCCACCGGCTTTAACCGACTTAAGTCTATTTTCCATATTTATTCATATTCAAACCCGCGACAATCGTACAATCTGCCATATAAATTTCCGCTTTTTACCCCCTTTTTTTACCCGCACAATTTTTCCACGGGACGATACGAAAAATAGGGATGTACCATAAATTGCATGGGAATATTCTTGTTGCGAAATCGGCAACGAAAGATTGCAGGTCGGGAATGATTGCGTTGCGAAGAGTGATGCTAGGGAATTCGAAAATCGTGCTGCCACGAAAATATGGTAACCGGAATATGGTGTCTTTATTCTAGTTGTTCTAGTTATTCTAGTTATTCTAGTTACCGCTAAAAGTGTCGGATTAATAAAAATTACTAGCTGCGATATTTTCGTATTTATTTTTACAGTTATTGAAAACGCGTTTTATATTATTAGTGGAATTATTCTGGAATTATATATAGTGGAATTAATCTTTGTTAAGACTGGAACTTAAGATGGTGTCTTTATTCTAGTTATTCTAGTTACCACTAAAAGTGTCGAACTATTAAAAATTACTAGCTCCGATGTGTTTGTATTTATTTTTACAGTTATTGAAAACGCGTTTTATATTATTAGTGGAATTATTCTGGAATTATATATAGTGGAATTAATCTTTGTTAAGACTGGAACTTAAGATGGTGTCTTTATTCTAGTTATTCTAGTTACCACTAAAAGTGTCGAACTAATAAAAATTACTAGCTCCGATGTGTTTGTATTTATTTTTACAGTTATTAAAAACGTGTCTTACATTATTAATGGAATTATTCTGAAATAGTGTATAGTGAAATTAATCTTTGTTAATACTGGAACTTAAGATGGAGTCTTTATTCTAGTTATTCTAGTTACCACCAGAAGTGTCAGACTAATAAAAATTACTAGCTCCGATATTTTTGTATTTATTTTTACAGTTATTCAAATGATGTTTTACATTATTAGTGGAATTATTCTGGAATTATATATAGTGAAATTAATCTTTGTTAAGACTGAAACTTAGTTACACGTAATTATTTTCACCATTACACGGTAATTATTATTACGTATATATATGATATTTAGGCATATATTATGTGTTGGTTATAATATTGAAAAACAAATAAGATAATGATTTATTTCTAATATATTTATTCAAATTAGTAGTAAGAAATAAATACTTATCAATTTAGGAATTATGATATGATGATGTTATTATGAAATAGTTATTCTTTAACTAGAATTATCAAACTAATCAAAATGACTGATTTCGAGGTTTCTATTTTTTCAATTACTGAAAATATGGAGTTATTATAGTTTTATTATAATTTCAAAAATATACCAATCCTTGTTATACGAAATGCAGGACTAATGCGAAGTAAGGTTAAAAAATTATTCCAGGTATACAATTCTCTTCTCATAACCGAGTGAAATATGATTATTAAAATAATTAAGAATTAATCAATGTAATTACATTAATATTATATTAATATTATGCCATATTTCGTTCGAATAATATGTTGTAAAATATAGCATGAAGTAAAACGATAAGGTCTGATATTCAATATTACGCTCCTTGTTATATAACAATACATGGAATACTGAAATGAAATATAGGATTTATAACTACGCGAACTAAAAATGAATTTAAAATTCCAGTGTAACCAAATTCCGTCCGAAAATCGGAAATAATACGCGTACATTCTCAAATAAAAAGATATCAAATAATTTATCTTTGTATTTCAAAATTCTCGTTACGTTCCATTTTCTCCTGGAATTTTCTCGAATTTGAACCGTATTAACACCAGAACTATATATATTTTACACAAATGGAGTTAATTATGGTAATACGAGGAAAACGAATAACCAGAAATTCGTCTATAGATAATAATAACTATAAATAATTATATTTCGACCTGAATGAAAGTAGGCTAAAATTTTGTTAAAAGTCGTTTATACGTTCTCAGAAATTGTGAAAATAAAATATCTGGAACAAGTTATTTTAACCTCTTTGGTAGCTCTAGTATTAAAGTGAAATCGTATCATAACGACGTCATTTTGTGTAAGAGTTTCCCAATTCGTGTTATCAAGTGCTGTATGAGGGTTCCTCTAATTGGTGAACCCTGTTAGAACGAATCCGTGTTGTAAGAGTACCGTGTTGTATAAAGAATGCCTGTACATCTATATATTTTTATACATATATTTTTATTATATCTAATTTTATTTAATTAATAATACCTATGTTATTAATTGTAATTATACGTATATTATATTATTCATTAGAGATCGATAGTCCTATAGTTAACGAAATAAGTCCCGATGTATGGGAAAAGGTCCAACTTAGGTCACTTTTTTCTACAATATACAATGTGTCCAATTTGTTTTGAAACGTATAAATATCAGGAAAAGTATGGTCGACAGGGGAAAATGTTTCAGATAAATGTTATAGGATATAAAGGGAGAGATATAGCGAAAATATTTATTTGACTTTGCAATGGTACAAGTAAATTTTCGAATAGGCAACTACGTTTTTTATTACATATTTTTATAATCGATGTCGAAACGTTTCGAAAATGCTAGTAATATTTTTTCCAGAAACCGTTACCGAGATATAAAGATTCAAAGGTTATCGTGGGGTCAAATAAATGTCACCCTGATATGTCCCTCTTGAAATCCTATAACATTCGTCTGAAACACTTCCCCGTATCACCTATATTTTTCGAGAAATTTACACATTTCCAGATAAACCGAAACGCATTTTACAACGGCAAAGAGAAATAATTTTTCAAATTTTACAGTATTCTATACATATAATATTTATAAATATTTATAAATTAAAAATTTGTTATAATTTATTTCATTTTAGCAATTTTGATTAGTTTCTATAGTTTATATGCGTTTACAATAATCGCAGATAAACAATTCGCTACAACTTTCTTCGTTTTGTCACTTTCTGATATTTTTTTAAATTTTACTTTATTATAAAACGTTAATAAATAATCGGAAGTAAATAATGGGCTAAAGTTAATGTTACTCTGATTATCATAAACAAACTTTCAAAATTATAAATAAATAAATAATAGTTTGCAAATAAAAATAAAATATCAACGGAATATCATTTAATATATATAGAAATATAATATTACATATAAAATGTCATATATAATATAGCAATATAATGCAACATATATAAATATGTAAAATGATATATGAAATATCGTGTAATATATCAATAAAATATAACATATATAAATATATAAAATATGGTATAATATAACAGCGAGAAAATATTATACAATATACATATCAACATAATACAACATTATATAAAATAATATATAAAATATCGTACAATATAACATATCAATAGAATATCATAATATATATAGCAATATAGTGTTACGTATATAAATATGTAAAATGATATATGAAATATCGTATAAAATAATATATCAATTCAATATAACATCGAGAAAATATTGTACAAGATACATATCAATATAGTACAACATATTCAAATATATAAAATAACATAAAATATCGTACAATATAACATATCAATAAAATATTATACAACATATACAAATATATAAAATAACAAAATATCATATAATATTATATATATAAATATATAAACTCACCTATTATATAAAATATCGTATAATATAACATCAATAAAATATTTTTCGATATACATAGTAATATAATACAACATACATAGACATATAACCTAACATATTATATGAAATAGCGTATAATATATCATCTTAATAAAATAACATAAAATATCATATGGTATAACATATGAATAAAATCGCGTATGCTCATTTATAAAATCGATTCAAAACTACGAATAAGCTACTAGCACCCGACGAATCAGTTTATAAACTCATTATAGACCCACCACGAAGGGTACCTGTTTATTTGGCCCGAAAGTACTTGCTCACATCGGTTCCCCCATGGCCTCCCATAAATTCAGGATGTCCCACGAAACGTCATCGATCTAGCAAGGAAAAAGGAAACCGACCCCCGGCCTCTATCCCTGGTGTCATTTATTACTATTATTAAAACGTCTCTTTTTTTCTCTCCATGGCCACGCGTGACCAAAGGGCGCGTGAGGCGAATGCGAGGGTAAAAAGGTCCCGATGGAGCTTCTCGTTTTCTCTCGACTTATGGTTTCCCCCGATATCGATACACCTCCTCGTCTCGGGTCGATTCAGTGACTCCCAATCGTCAACGTGACTAGGAATCGTCAACGAGAACTCCATTTTGTCGTGGCTGCATGTACAAGAACCTAACACACGTTTTCGCAGGAAAACCACATGGGGGAAACACGATAAGACCATTTCTCTTGATTTTTCCATTTTCTAACGGCACCTCGTACTTGAAAGCCGGCATTTTCATACGACAGGGTTGGAAATAGAAACTACCTGCCAAGTCGAAAAATCCGAGCCTTCTCGATGTAACTCGAATCCAAAAAATTTTGCAATTTTTAATTTAAAAATAAGGGAAACGGGATAATATAATACAACATTATTTTGCAAAATTAAACTCCTGTAATAAGCGAAAAATATAACTCACAGTGTGTTTTCCCTTTGGTCTGAAGGTTTAGGACACTATATTAGTAAAGTAATAATCATAAAAAATGATTAAAACTTCAGAAAACAAGTATCTCATTTAAAACTTTCAACTGGGACAATATTTTTCTAAATTTTTGCCCTGTTACACAACGGAGTTTACAACTACCTATACTGCCATTATGCAAAATAGTTAAGCCTCGAGTTCGCAGCCGTTCCCAAACAAAGTATAGCAAATAAACATTTTTAGTTACTTTACTCGAGTAATTTCAAATTAACGCATAATGAATTATAAACAAGCATATGCCGCGATAATTAAATTTTTCAAACTACTTGACGCTACAATTTCAGATAAGAAATGCCAAGACAAGAACGTGCACAGAAACCAACGTTGCAAATTTAATAACCATAATTTTCAAAATAATTCTACAAAGAAATATTAGAGTCAAAGATACCAAGGTATATAAAACTCGACCAAACTCGTTAAATTCAAAATTTTGACGATTCGACATTAGCGAACCATAGCTGCTGTCAAAAGTTTCCTGTCAAGATCTGCCGCTGCTTCGCTTTATATCTCGCGTTAATAAAATTCTTATCACGGGAAATGTAATAATGTCGTAACCTACGCGGCAACCATAAACTATACTACACCCCATAACCCGTACAGCAAGCCTTTATTTAGAAAAACCTGTTATCCGAACAACGCGTAAGTCTCAGGAACATCCATGTCAGCGAGAGGCTCGTCATTGGATGACACCTGGAAATGATCGTGGGACTGAGCAATTACGAGGCGAGGTATAAAACGAAACGAAAGCATAAGATAACGTTGAAGACCGCTGACAAAGGGACTCGCGTGTCTCTTTCTGTCATCGTTGCCACTGCCACGACCCCAGAACTCGACACACGACACCGCTTGCCCTTTCAGCGATGGTAGAATGGTAGCAGGTAGCCGATGCGGCTGGCAGATAGGTGGCTTCGTTTATGGGACGGTGTACGATTTCCGTAAAGCAATACCAAGGCGAAATTAAGCGACTGTCCAGACACCGAGGGGCTACCGCGATGACACCTGCGAGATTCCCTTTTTCCTCTTCCTTTTTCCCCAGTTTCTGCTCGCCATCGTGTCCATCCAGCCTCTCTTCTGTCTATCCCGCCCTCCCTTCCTGCACTCCGTCCACCCCTCTTCCATTTCTCGTTTCACCGACCCTTCGACGAAAGGGCTTCCTCGGGGACACGATCCTGGAGAGATCCAATTGTCCACGTGGATTTCTTGTTCTCCTCTTTTTCTCTTCGGATTCGATACGAGTGTCTGATCGCTTTAAGGCCTCCTGTGGATTAAGATCGCTCGGTGTGTTCGTATGGGGTGTCTCCGCGTATAATCCAATAGCTAGCAGCCCGCTGTAACGGAGACCAGTCAACAACGAGTCCATTTATCGTGTTGGTTTGATGGGTTAATTAGTCTTTTGACTCCGGCTGGCTCGTTTAATCAGGCCGACCGGCAGGCAAAAGAGGTGCAGCGAGGGATACTTGGGATAGCTAGATGACAATTCCTTGGCTAGCGTCGAGCACAGATTCCATCAGACGGAAGTTTCACCTTTGATCTCAGCGACAAAGGAAACCAGCGACGAGTTAGCCCTGTTTCCACTTGCAGATTAATTCTCGCCGATTAACGAGAGATTCCAGGTTTCGTTAACCAATGCACAAGCGAATCCGAGTAGCCAGAAGCGTAACAGGCCTCGGAGGAACAGTCAGCCTGCTGTCTTTAGCTACTTTTCCTCGTCTCCCCTCGTGTTTCCCACGACTTAACGACTCTCACTGAAGATTCCGACGTTCCAAACACACTCCTACGATACTTAACTCATCTTGAAAAAAGCCATCTGCGACTAGTCAAACGGTTACAAGCAGAATCTGCACGAGCAGCATCAGAGGTGAAGTGGGGCTCTAGCTTGGCAGAGGTTGGGCCGGATTATTCGCACTCGTGGCTGTTTATTTGGCCAGCAGAGAGCAAAACCAGGGAATAATGAGAGGAGGGAAGCTGCGAAGAAGCCAGTTTTGCCATAAGCATGTCGATCCATCGATCTATTCGCGGATAGAATACGCTTGGTCGAGTTATTGGCAGAGTTTTGGCACGGTCGATGTTGATCGTTTATCAGGCAAATCGGGATTGCTTGGTATTCGTTACCGCGAATCTGTAAGGAGGAACGTCGTCACCGACCTAATTAACAACGACGTCGGATGCGCACCGATTCTCTCCCTCTCTCTCTCTCTCTCTCTATTTCTCTTTGAAAGTTAAAGTGCTGGCGCGATCCAGACCCGATAGAAGCGACCCCGTGCACCCTTATTCATCCCCGTTTCTGGTTACCAATACAGAAACGTGGACCTGGAACGACGGCGTGACACGGTGCAGGCACCGGGACGCGTGCAACGACTGACTCACAGGACAAATCAGACCCCCTGCCGTTCAATATGCATGAGTTATCATTGGTAACGCAACGGGAATGAATCATATTCGCGATGTTCTCAGCCACACTCGTTATTTCGCTAGCTACCCTTCCTTTCCTCCCAGGGCAACCCCTTTCCAGGGGCTGGCTAGACCTTTCACGACCACGACTTTCGGTTTCGACTTCTTCTTTCGCCCGGCACCGAGGGTGAGAGTGCCAAGTGCCTGCCGCTGGGGTGGATCGAAATAGACCTGGAGAGGCTTTTCTCTTGCTTACGCGGGAACACTTCCACGCGGAATTGATTCTCTGATGAAGAGAGGCGAGTTCCTCGAGGAACTGTTGACAAAGGAATTTTCGGCTAGGACGTACCTGTTTTACGTGACACGTGCGACTGTCTTCTGTTGTTCTCCGCTCTCTCGAGTAGAGAGGCCGAAATCTTCGTTGGAGATGTTCGACAGATGTATCTCTATCGTCCGCACAAAAGTTTTAAAAATATTATGTTTTTGGCTATTTTTCTTGACACGCTAAAGTTGAAAAGAGCACAAAGATTGATAACCTAACTTTAAAGTGCTGCTAAAAACTTTGTCTTTGATGCTTTTATGTATGCTCTTTGAGGTACTTTTGGTCCAGATAGTCTACGTTCATACTGAACAGAATGGATGTTTGTTTGCCCATTTCGGAGAAGAATCGTGGCCGGAATCATGGCAACCGTGCAGGCATGTTGAATTGCAGAGGCACTTCTAAGTTACCTGTATTTTCCACAATTTTCAATATTTTTTCACGAAAAAAATAACGTATACTCCTTAAATATCGATGAAACTCGTGCCACAAATTTCGACACGATAATTTCTTTATGATCCTTAAAAAAATATTCCAAATAGCACCTAGAAAATTCTAGACTAGAATACCCACTTAACCCATTTGCATCATTCAAAAAAGTGGAAAATTAACCCACATCACCAAAAGTTTTTGTTTTATATAAAGATAGAAATATTTATAAGTGATAAAGGAACTAAAATAAAATGGCGTACACGAAGAATTTATAATTTTATTTAGTTTAGTGAAGTTATACATTGAATTGAAAGGGCGCTACTAAATTACCTGTATTTTCGACAACTTTCAATATTTTTTCACGATAAAAATGGCGTATACTCCTTAGATATCGATGAAACTCATGCCACAAATCCCGACACGATAGTGTCTTTATGGTTCTTAAAAAAAATTCCAAATTGCACCTAGAAAATTCTAAGCTAGAATAACTCCTTAACTCAATTGCATCATTCGAAAAAGTGGAAAATTGACCCATATCACCAAAGTTTTGTTTTTATATAAACATAGAAATATTTAAAAATAATAAAGAAACGAAAATAAATTGGCGTACACAAAGAATTTATAATTTTATTTAATTCAATGAAGTTATACATTAAAAATAATTTGAGAAATTAAATTTAATAATTTTACACGGTATGATAGTACTTGAAATGTTCAATTCACATAGCCACACTGCAGTTATGATACTGATAAAATGAATCTTTCTTCCTTTTCCGTGATAAACAAACGATACAACGTTTACCAGCTTTCCATGATAAAGTTGTTTCAATGGGTATTAGAAAATGTTGGCCAGTAAATCTCGATGGTAATGATGTACGTGATGTAATTTCTCGCATTACTGATGTTTTTATTTTCGGTTTATTTTGTTCAATTATTTCTTCCGTTAATTTATGCTCGAAGACGCGAAATGCTCTATCTTCACGAATAGTTTGCAGTCGTAATACGAAATAATAAAATCCTTAGAATTGTCGAAAATAAAGGTATTAAAATAAGAGTCATGCTATAAACACGGCCTCTGGTACGAAACAGAGTGCATGCGTTCTGTGACGATGCACAGAGGTTCTGTTCTTATGCGCAAAAGATTAGCGCGCATATCTGCGCTTCGGTGATGATAACCAGAAAAATTCCGCGCATACACGCGTCGTTTATGATGCAAATGGGTTAACGAGCTGCAAATGTATCGTCGATTAGCTTAAACTCGGGACGAGTGGCAACCTTCGTTTGCTCGCAGTTAATTACGAGAATTAATGTCCAGATTAAAATCCTGCTTTAAGCATAGGACCGTGGAGAGGATCAGAGGGAGAGGATTCGAGGAGAAGTTAGCACGAGGAAAAGAAGGGAAGTGACAGGAAATACAGAGTGAAATAATGGCGACGCTGGCGCGCAGGGACAGTCATCAAAGATCCCGCCTTTTCACTCCCCTGCTCGTTATCGAGCCTTCTTATCTCTCTTTCATTCTCTCCTCTGTCGTCTTCACACTTATCACGGTTTTCTTCCCTTTTCCCTTTCACTGCCGACGCCACGCCATTTACATCACCATTCACGTCCGCCCTGCCCTTCTTTCTTATCGTCCTCTCCCTTTCTGTCTCCTTTAATAACCACTCGTTCGCTATCTCCCTCGGACAACAGCCACCGCCACCGTACCCACGCGATTTCTTTTCTTTCCTTCGACCAGCGCACCCTCCTTCGACCCTGGACACCCCGTAGATTCAACGAAAGGCAACCCTTTGTCGATCCGAAAGCACCTACGGTGCAAGGTAACAAGCGACTCGTGCAGGCCGATGGAAAAATATTTGCTCCACTCGCGGCCTCTACGCGGAAAACATCCCTAGGGATTTTAAATACGGTGCAGACTGAAAGCACCAGTCTGTCCCGGGCAATTCGATCATATACGCGTTCCAAGTCGACCACTGAACCTGTTTTGTGCCGCTACAATAGCTGCCCGATTTCGCTCTACTGTGCGTTGCGGACAAGAAGTCCGCTGAGCAAAACGTGGGACCGAGTCCCTACACACGCTTACCAACCTACCCGTTCTAACGCCATCGAAGTGAAGTAACCGTGCTTCCCTTATTGGCAGAAATGATCTCTTCCTATTAACACTTTGACTGCCACGTTGGTCATCTATGACCGGCGACGGTGGCGCCGCGGTGGTCATTGGTAACCGGAACGTTTGAACCACTAGTGAAACTACAGTTGTAAAAATCGAATGAAAATTGATAGCTAGTGCATTTTGAATATAACCATTAATTAGAAGATACTTTGAAATAAAAAGAGCCCCATTGAACAAGTAAAAATTTTTATTAGAACATCGATTAAAAAAATATTAGAATAAATCTTGCATCTATTGGGGTGCATCCCGAGCGAAATATGTGATTTCGACGTGGCAGTCAAAGGGTTAACCTGATTCTGTAGCATCGTGTTGATAATATAGTAATCCCTACGACAATTATCGACCTTACAATTAGTTTGTATTACCACCGAGTGATGTCCTTCTTTTATTTGTATATTAAGCGTGTCGCTTTGCCTTTGACCGCCAGTGTATGTGTCTCAAGTGTTATGATGTAGTGCATAAGCCGTTTTAAAAGTATTCTGTGAAAGTAAATACTGTTCTGTAAATCACAACGCTGTCTCTTTCTGTATCAAAAAGTATCACAATAATTAACACACCGTGTGACAAAGACAGCGAATGAAACAATCGAGATATAGTGAAATAGATGCAAGAGCATAGACTTATCCCTAAAGTATTAGCCCCTTGCCGTGCAACGACGAGTCTGACTCGTGATAAAGATTTTGGTCAAAACATGAATATCACGAGCCACACACGTGAACAGAAAGTCGGCCCAAACATGAATATCACGAGCCAGACTCGTGAACAGAACATTTTTCTAAATATAGTTTTGAAACTGTCATCTATTATAAAATATAATATTTTTGTAATATTTGCAAAAGGAAAAAGGATTAAAGTTTACTTCCACAACAGCAATATTGCGGAAAACTGACTATATCACACGTCAATTCATTTCGACTCTTATTGCAACTGTTTTCGCGTGTTGACGCCGACCATTTGGGCCGTTGGATTAATCTGTTCAATGATGATATAAATTCTATAGCAATTCTAGAATGACAAATGACAGATTGCTCGAGATATTAACAATTGACAACACAGTATTGAGTACAGCCATCATCAGAGTAATGTAGCCGTTAGATTAGTATGTTCACTGATGATTTAAATTCACCAGCAACTCTAGAATAATCAATGTATAGATCGGTTAAGGCTAGAGATATTTGCAATTGACAGTGCGGTACTTCGCAAATTCACCAACAGAACACTAGCCGTTGGATTTCGTCGAGCTATATGGCACGGAAAGTGTCATATAACGAATGTTCATTTCCGAATTTTATTTAACTATACTTGAATTTCATACACGTATTAAATATGTGTTCGATATTTACGAAGTGAAAATAATCATGTTTCGCTCGTGCAGTATTACTGTCATGTTCGCAGACTTGCAATATATTATTCGGGGATAGGAATTTTACGGATATCCTACGCCTATGTTAACGTATGACGCTACCCAACCTAAAGATAGTGATTTCAGTGTCATAGAAGAGCAGACTTCTTGTTTGCAACGCATAGTACATCGTCACTAGTGTTAGGATTCAATTTAATTTATGTCACTCTAAGCTTAAATTCCGATGATCATATCATGATCAACAGTCAATCTCATGTCGAGCCATTTTGATAATAACACGTAATCGAGACAGAAATGCATCTATTTAGAAAATCAACCAGGAGCCTAATCTATCTCACATACATTGGGCCACGTCTGCAAACCACGTCTCTCATACGTGACACTCGTGTTCAGCCCGATGTCTCACACGGTATCACAAGCGAAGAGGTTAAAAATCCCGCAGCAACTGTAATCAAGCTTTAACCCTATTCTGTAAAATATATTTCCATCAAGAGAATGAGGAATTATAAAATATATAGTATAGGACAAGCTAATTACTTACGGATTGATGATGTAATGAAATATTTGAATCTTTAGTCAAAGCATCAAATGGTCTGAATGACAAGTCAAGCACAAACGGCTTGACATGGAACGTGTTGTTCGAAGGCAGCCGAGGGTTATTGTGGTGGATGCCTTCTCTCAGTATGTTCTACTAATTGAGATACTGAGCACCTTGGGTGTGCAATAAAGGACATTTTCGTGTTTGTGTATACTTTATTATACTGGTAGTTGTTACAATTTCGAATGTGATGTGTATGCGTTATACTGAGTGGTGTTTGCGTTCTGTTCCTGTTATGATGCGTTCTATATGCGTTCTGACCGAATTCTGTTCAGCTTCTAATGTGTTCTCTTCGAGTTCTGTATGACTTTTGATATATTCTCGTCATATTCGTTTTGGTTGGTTAAGGATGGATGTTAATGGAAGAAACATAGAGTTTCTTGATTGAACGTGGGTGTTTCGGAAAGACCTTTGATTGAGAAATAGAAAACTGTCAAGGAAGTTGCCTTTCGGTATGATTTCGGTCACCAATGTGGCGATTTATGGATAAAGGTTTGTTTGCCGCTTCGGTTGGTCAGTTACGCATAGGTCCAATCTCTTGGGTCTGATTGTAGGTTGTAGGATTGTACGTGTTCTGTGCTTTTGTGTTAATTATATTGCCTAATACATTGCTAGAAGAACAGTAAAGCACGTCTAACCTTTTGTGTTACCGTCGCATCAACTTTGATGTTTGCAGGTTTGCAATGTATTATTCAAGGATAGGAATTTTTCGGATATCCTACGCCTATGTTTAGGTATAACGTTACGGAACCTGAAGATAATGATTTCTATAATGTCATAGAAGAATAGAGACTACCAGCGAGCATGTTAGGAATATCCTGGAATGAAATACCTCTTTGTCCCTGTACCGAAACAGCGGACTTCTTGTCGGTAACACACAGTACACAGCCTCGTCCTTCCCGAATCTCCAATTTCTGTGGACAGATACATTTAAGGATTATGGATCCACGAATACCTGCTTTTTAATCCTATTACCGTAAAAAGTACTCTCCTCTCTATCCTTATCGTCATCCGAAGAATCCGTTCCGAGGGTCCATCTAATTGGAGCCATAATCGTCTCGACATTCCCCGACGGAGTGCAACGTAGTCCCAAACATAACCTCATCGTTTGGCAGGGAGCGGAAAAAAATTGTAGGACATACGCGAGATTCTTTGGCCATTTGTCTGGGCCAAAAAAGGGGTAGAAAACGGGGACAACACATGTCGGGCGACGAAAGAAAAGTTGTCACGCATCAACTGGAAACAAAGCCGCAATTCCGCGCTAGTTGCGAAGCGGCAACTTGCTCGATAGAAAAATTCCGCTTGTTGCCTCGCACGGGCACGACGTGGCGCGTCGGTCGATGCACAGCGGCGTCAGGTCCGCGCCGATAAAAGCGGCCCGCCCCGGGCGTTCGCGGAATAATTGGATCGGTTTTTGCAGCTGTGAATCACGACCCTCGACAATCGGACGAACAAGACTTTTTCTCCGCTCATACGACTTTTCCGGGCCAGATACCGCGGCCCGCTTCGTTCCACTCCCTTATCTTCGAAGAGTGCCACTTTTTTCCTTGAGTACACCACACATGATCCCGTTCCATTCTCGTTTTCTCTTTTCTTCCATTCCCCTCCAATTCGCACTAACCTAACCTCCGTCTCGACCTCGCGAGAAACAGGGTGAGGGATCACAGGGAAGTTGAAATGTGTCGGAAAAGGATACAGGTACACTTCATCGTACGAATACTCGAAATATTTATAGGTATTTGTGAACGATTAATTGGATTTGTTTGGAATTTCTATGAAGTTACCTTTTCATTACGACCTACGGTCGGTAAAGTAGATCGCGTTGTTAAAGATAATTGTTTTTCATTTTTAGCAATACAGAGGGTGCGTCGACTCAATTTCTCTCGGCAATATTTTGGCACTCCATACAGTCGTTTAAGAGCATTAATTCTCTATAGTAAATGCCGGTGTGCCAGTTTATCGGCGGAGCTGAAAGGCAACGTTCGAAACTCGTTTCCGCGAACTTTTTCCTAACCTGTACCGAGCACGAGTGAAAATTACACGCTCCACGAATTGGAGAATACTCGACTAGAACGAAATCGCTGAAGAACAACAGTTGGAAAAAAGTTTCCAGACTTGCCGTTAGATTAAAGTGTCTTTTTCCCTACTGCAAGAGGAGATAATTCTCTTTGTTGCAAAGTGTGCCCTTAATGTCGGCCGATTCGGAGTTAATGCCCGTCGCGTTTAAAAGTAATGGGGCTAAAAAGTAGAGGAAAATGAAATCGAAGCTTGCCGCGAGATAAGCGACGGGAACGCTTTATCCTTTTATTTCTCTCGTAATTCCTGGCAAACTCTCTTCCGCGAAGGTGGACTAACGACGACTTCGCGAGCTGCATAAATTGATATCCAAACCGGCAGCCCGTGGATTATCTAGTCACAATTGCTCGTATTTCACTGGAACTGAAGCGTACAAAAATAAATGCATCGAGGTGAATATTTTCAAAATTATTCTCAACCACTCTTCCAAAATCTCAATTCGAAAATTTCAATTGCAGCTCCTACACATCGAACATCGATTGATCACCGATGGTAATTAACAGCCGAGCTAATTAGCGACCGATTTTACACGTACGTGAACCGTTAACCTCAAACTGACAAGTGAGACATAACCTCGAAATGGAAGGAAGATGAATCGAACGAAATTTTATTTTGCATAAAAATTTAAGTTTATTCATTTTGTTACGTGGATTCTTTTCCTCGAGAAATAAGAATTGACCAGTAAACCGTTTTCAGGCAACGATCACGTGCACGGTTACGGAGATGATCGCGTGGAAAATGCGGACGCGGAAAAACGCGACGTTACAACGGATCAGCGGAAGGTTAAAAGGCAATTCGGTGGAATTGTTCTCCCGTTGCGGGAAACGGTGCGCAAACACGCGTGAGAATGGCTTCGCATTCCCAACGTCGACCGATTCATTGGCGTCGCGATTATCGCTGTCACGCTCCGATTCACGGCTCTACGGAGTTTTCTCTTTGATGTTCGGCGAATTTGTATGTTCTCTCTTCCATGTCGTTTCGCCCTGAAGGACAGTTTATAGCCATGACAACTTCATTTCAGGAAGCCACGATAAAATGATCTCTTCCATTTTGTAACCTCAGAGCTACCAATGGCTTTAAATGCAAATACGAAGTTTTACCATGATTTCTGTCTTTCCGTTCTTGTCTGATTTGTACTCGAGTTAAATCCAGCTGTAGGGAGTCATTAGCAATGGATCAACTTGAATCCAACACGAGTCTAATCCAAATTCAGACCTGGTACACTTATGCAGTTGTGGTGTCTAATTCAATCACTCTATCAACTTAGGTAGACCTAACCATTTGATCTAGACCTAATCCCTTAACCTAGCACTAATACCCTAATTCACTCCTAACATTCTAACTTGGGTCTAGGACCTTAAACCAAACCTACATATAAATCATGCAGTCTAGTCACCTAATGTCCCAACTTAAAACCTATATTCTAACCTAGTTCTAATCTGGACTTAATATTGTCCTGCCAAGCTAGTCCAAAACCATTCAAACCTATTTCAAACTCAACCTAGTTCTACCATCCTAGCATAGACACATTGACATGTGTCTGAAACTGACCTGGGCTCTCTGATACTAATACTTTAACCTGATCCATACAGGGACCTAACTTAATCTTATTTAAATCTCTTTCAGTCAAATTTCTTCATATTTATACAGAAGTATCGAGTTTTTGAAGTTGGGGAATCTTAATTTAACAGCTAAATTCGCAAGTAGTGGAGCTGGTAATAATTGTAATCCTTCTGATTTCTGATTTTAGACACGGTCGCGTTGAGGATGCTGGAACTGGTGGTGCCCCAGCACGTGGTCCGTGGTCAAAATATCAGATTGGAGTGTAACTTCAACCTGGACGGTGAAACATTGTACTCGGTGAAATGGTACAAAGACGGAAACGAGTTCTATCGATATGCACCGCAAGACAGACCACCTGTGCTCGTCTTTCAACTGCCAGGTGTCACGGCGAACGTAAGAATCACATTGTATTGATTTTTCCTTGTCTCGTGGCAATGCACCCCTCTCGCCGCGGTGCTTTCTATTTAAAGCCAGTCGCTTTTCATTTTTATCGCGTTCTATTGCTCAGTTTCCCCTCGGCTTATCCGTTTCCGGTGTACAAATCTCCCCGGAACCTTTTTGCCGCGAAACCTTATTATCCTTAACTTATGAATCTCAATCGGCAACGTTGGTCTAACATCCAACGCCATCTACATCCACGAATTTTTCAAACAAAATCGAAATTTGATAATTTTTCAAGAGGGCAGGACAGTTTGACGTACTCAAAAATTAGTGAATCTTTAAAGAAATACTGGAGAAAAGTAGTAACTTGATTAACATAAGCTTTTGTCACTTATTTCAATAATTTATAGGCTATGTAAAGCAACATTAAATTTTCAAACAAACGTTCCTTATTTAAATTTGTGACGTCATCATTTTAAAGTAATATTTTTCGATATGCACACCTTTCGGTGTGCAGGATTGCAGACAAATGGAGTTAGTGATATAAAAAAATCAAAATGGACTTGAAACTATAACATATTCTTTAGGCATTGACGTTCGAATATTTCAATTTTATTGAAAATTAACAAAATGGCAGCTATTTATACATGATCTATCGAATTTTTACGAAAAATGTCATTGTTTTTTGTTAATAACTTTTGAAATTGTTACCAATTTTTTCAAAATCGAACGTCAATACCTAATATACGTTATAATAAAGATGTATGCAAAATTTCATAATAATTGGTCGATTATATCTCGAGATATCTTGCACACCGTTTGAAAAACGCGTTTAAAGTTTCGGAGCGTAATTTTTCATACGTATCTTTAATTTTTCGCAAATCAATCATTGCTACCTCGTACATATGACCATCTGCTTCAACTTTAGTCTATTGCACGGCTGATAGACTGAATCTACGGGCAATTCGACTATTTTCAGAATTTTTGAACGATCGTCTATTAGGTGTTTTAATAACTTTTTCGTCAAGTGTGATGCATAGTGCAGCAACTATTGGTCTCATAATTAAATTCATAATGCTTATATGTCATATGACACTGAAGAAACCTTTATTGAAAATATTAGCAGCAATATAAACAGCAATTTTCGTGTTGATAATGACATTAGATAAACTTTCCTTAGAGCTAAACGCTAAATAGTATTATCAAAATTTCATTGTAATTTTGGGTCAATCCGTCCAAAGCAGACCAAAAGTAGACATATATCACGTCAATTTCTCGGCTTTTCTGATATCACGATCTACAGAATTGTTAGATGACTGTTTAGTCATCTATTCGTATTTATCTATGTACATTAGATGAACTTCAAACTGGCTAGCTTTCCCTTTTATCCCTTACTCATCCTTATCGCCCTATTGCTGACTCCAATCCTGAGCTTCCCTGCATCATCCTCCCTTAACTTCGATCTGTAGACATCCCCCACAACTTCCTAATTCACATATAAGTACTGCCAATAATCTGGAAATCGCCATTCTTGTGCTAGTAGTCAACCCTCACTTACTTCCTAATTCACATATGAGTATTGCCAATAATCCCAAAATCACCATTCTTGTGCTACTAATCAGCCCTCACTGATTTCCTAATTCACATATAAATATTGGCAATAATTTCAAAATTACCATTCTTGTGTTAGTAGACAATCCCCACTTACTTCCTAATTCACATCTAAATATTACCAATAATCCCAAAATTGCCATTCTTATGCTAATAAACAATCCCCACTTACTTCCTAATTCACATCTAAATATTGCCAATAATCCCACAATCACCATTGTTGTGCTAGTAGACAACCCCCACTTATTTCCTAATTTACATATAAATATTGCCAATAATCTGGAAATCGTCATTCTTGTGCTAGTAGGCAAGCCCCACTTTCTTCCTAATTCACATATAAATATTGTCAGTAATCCCACAATCACCATTGTTGTGCTAGTAGACAACCCCCGTTTACTTCCTAATTCACATATAAGTATTGTCAATAATCCCAAAATCACCATTCTTGTGCTAGTAGTCAGTTTGGAATGCTACTCTAAACTACATACTCGACCGCATCGTTCCTTTCAAAGTTCCCATGTCAGTTGTAGCGAAAATAAATACTTCCTTGGAGTACAACAGAATAGATTCCACGCTGATAGACAGTCACGTCAAGTCGTTCTACATGTGCTGATGCGTTAGGGCACGCAAGATCTCGAATCTCTAAGGTTTTGACTTCCTTACATCCAGAAATAATTTCTTTCAAAGAACTGCGTATATTACTTTTAACACTTCGGACTACTATTTAAAACAAACAAAAATCGATTCTTTCAAATTATCAAACTGTCCTACCCCCTTAAAGAACGTTATGTTTAATCTCCCCTTTGCTATTCGGTTCAATGAAATATTAAAACTAGGAATTCTCTAGTCTCGCGAAGAAATATTGGAACTAGGAATTCTCTGGTAAGAGGTTAGGATATGGGAGTAGAATGATTCGGGGAAAAGTTGGGTTAATTACACGGGGTTAATTGTCTGAGGGAGCTACATAGAAGCCATACTCTTTTCCAGATTCACAATTCGACCGAGAGATCGGTCGTTCTCTATTCCGTGAACCTAATGAGCACCGGAAGATACAGATGCGAGGTGTCAGCCGAGGCGCCGTTCTTCCAAACGGTCTCCGATCACTCAGACATGCTGGTAGTGGGTAAGAAACGTTCACAGATCGTTGCATCAGTTGATCTTCCTCTTACGAGGAACAGGAAGCGTTTTTCATTCTAACGAAAATACTAATCTCGACTTTTCTCGCTGGTCCTACTGAATTGGAAAACACATTCCAAGTTAATTTTAGTCCCCTGTCGTTTTTATTTTCTCCTTCTATTTTCCTTCTTATCGATCATTTAATACTACGCAAACACTGTCCAGAATGGAAAAAAAAGATAGTAAAACTTGCAGCCCTACCGGAAGACGGACCCGTTATCACCGGTAGACCAGGGAGACATCGTTATCAGGTCGGTGACGTGGTGCGGTTCAATTGCACTTCGGCGAAATCGAAACCAGCTGCCATGCTCAGCTGGTTCATCAACGGGGATCCTGTAAGTGACTTACGTGGGACAGTGGTGGTAACGTTCATGCTTGTCAGAGCCGTGAGACCCCGTGGGAAAAGCTGGTGACATTTTTCTTATACTTGCTCGTAATTGCTCCCTGCCATCTGATCAACTTCTCCCATTGTCCGTTCGCCCTTACCGCGTATATTGATTTTCAGAACAAGCATAGCGTGATGTTACACGAAGAAACGGTGTTCTGTTAATTGGACGAGCGAGGTGGATCGTTTAAAGCAGCTAATTGAAGTGTTATAAATGGTAACCATTCGCCAGTGCTGTACATTTGCCTGAACGGAGTGGAGTACCTATGGATGCACTCGAATATGGGTATATCTCGAGTAGCCCTTGCTCTTCGCTCTCCAATAAATGTTAAACGTCGATTATTTATTCTTCCATCTAATTTGCCATTCGCTTTGACCCGGAACTAGTCTTCTTCCTAAAACGACAGTCGATGTCCATTGGTTGTTTCATTAGTAATTATCCGACACAGGACTGGTTAAATATCCGTTAATAATTCGTGTCCTTCCACTTGTCCGCCATCTTTCCAAACACTGCAGTTCCTGGAGTTCGGTCTGACTCGATCACAGGGTCAACGCAGTGGTAACTTAGCCTGGTTAGCCTCGCTCGTTCAAGTGGAATTGCAAATTAAACCTCTCCCTAAACACGCAGCACCTGCACGTGAGAAGCAGCCCTTTTTTTTTTTTTGGTCGCTTCAGGTCGACACGCAATACTTGAGAGGGCCCCACATCACCGAGGTGGATCGCGAGGGTCTGGAAACGGCTGTGCTAGGTCTGGAGTTCCGTCTGCGTACGAAGCACTTCAAAAGGGGGGACCTGAAGATCAAATGCCTGGCAACGATAGCGACCGTATATTGGAAATCGAACGAGCTCAGCATAGAGGGTGAAAGGCCCCTCAAGATGCCGGTCATGGAAAGCAGAGAGACAAGGGCGCAAGGCCACACGCACGCGGAACATATCTTAGGAGGTAAGAAAAGAAATACGAGAAGTATGATATGAATGATATAACGCGAGATAGAACCGTAAAAAAAGTTATTCTTCGGAGCGAAAAGCATCGAAAAATGTAGAACGACGGTTTTTCATGGAAGCTTCCATTCTGAAGGAAAAGCACTTTGAAGAGATCACTTAAGGACGCGTGCACTTGACGGAGGAGCCTCAGTGGTTCCCATTCCTAATATTTTATGTTGTATGTGGAAGATATATTTGTTAGATCAGATTCATCGTTCTTCATACTTATACAATTACTATATTATTTGATTGTATATAAGTTACAGAGAAAATGCAATAGTCAAAAGTATTCAAACATTGAGGTTATACAGCCATCTTTGTTCTGGAAGCTCTAGTTTCCTTGCGTCGATAAATAAAGGTACCGTCGATAATGAAAATCATAGCCGATAATTTATCGATGGATAATAGAGAAGGAAATTATCGTAAATATACATTAAACTTTTTTTGAAAATATGAGAACCACTGTTATGCTTCAGTTAAATGCACGTGTATCAGATTTTCAAAGTCGCTTTTCTCATAAAATTAAATACTGAAGGGAAAAAAGCATTTTATTATTTTTAAAACGAGAATCATTTTTACTATATTTTATATCGTATTAAAAATATTGCGTAAGAATATTCCAAAATTTAAATTTGAAATACGAATTCAAATTCAAATTTAAATTTAAATTAAAAAATTCTGGCACATTTCGAAGAGAGCCTAAATTATATTAAATCCACGATGACATCCACTTAGCTTGTTTCATTTCTAAACGGATTTTCTTCCCCTCGGGGAGGTCCGCTAACCTGTAAACGATCCCCTACCACTGAAACATTAATCGTCAAGATCGATGCCAAGAAAAAAAGACTGGCTGTCAACGTGGAATCAGCGAAATATCGTTAAAAAAAACTGTTAGAACGAATCAGAGGCACGTTCGTTTGCCGACAATTTGCTGACTTATGGTTGCATGCCCAACGAACATCAGTAAACCTGTGTCAGTATCTGTGAATGCAATTCTCTCGCCAATATCGATCGAATTAGAACGACGATACGTTCCGATTTTTCACTCGAATTTCCACCGTCCATTTTATTTTTTGTTCTTTTCTTTGCCTCTGATTCGTCAGCCAAAATTGCTTGTTAAGATTTATCGTGCTTCAGTGACTTTTTATTTATTCTCTTTCTTTCTTTCTTTTTTCAGAAAGCGGGAGCAGCACATTGGCACCATGCATTCTGCTGCTGATAACTAGTTTATTGATTCTACGATAAGAAGAAGGACACAACGTGATGCCGCGTCCTTTTCGTGCTCATCCTTTTCAGGCCTCCAAACCGAATCTTGTGGAGACCCCTGTGTACTAAATTATCCGTGTTGTTTCTATTTTTTATAATCGCAGTTAGTGGAGTTAGCGAGGACATAGGCAAGAAAATATACTTAACAGAGATATACGTCACTATGTTAGAGTGTTAGAATATGGGTGGACGAGTAAATTCGTACTTAATCAGTTCATAGATTCCTGAACATCTGTTACAAATTTGCATACTTTCGTTATTTCTTTTCATATAGCGCCTCCTTGCTCTATTGATACGTCTCTGATAACTATAGTTATTCTTAAATTCTAAATTTACAAATAAGGTGTTCAGAAATTTATGAACTTACTAAAGGAAACATAATCATGGTTACTTCAAAGGTTTTTATTTAATCGTTGACACAATTCAGAAAACAGAGTTTAAAAAGCAGTCTCGATTTATAAATCTACGTTTATACATGTATCTTCAAACTCTTGACAGTGCGAAATTGCCACTCTACGTACTTTTCTTTTTCTCTTCTTCGTCTCTTATTGTTAAGGAAATCACAAGCGTAAATGAACGAGTTATAATCAATCAGAATGAATGAACAAACGCCGAGTATATTTATATTCTAATTGTACACGAGTGTTTCTATCGTCCAATCGCGAGAGAACAAGGAAAATTTTAACCCGGTGAGAGTGTTCTCTTTCGTCGTAGCTTTTATCAATCTAGTCGCTATTAATCAGCCGCAGAGATATGTTACTCTAGAAGTTATTGTGAGCCGTGTGTATGCGTGTGAATGTAGAGCGTGTTTTACCAAAGAACGTCGGAACATTTTGCGCTAAATAACATTCCTAATTGTTAATTACGAGTGAAATACATAGAGTGGATTAAAAACCACTCTCTGCATACGGTATTTTACTGTAAGAGCATTCTGTACATATGTACATAAAACGAACCGACTTTTATCTTTAACTTAACGTTCTGATAAATAAAGCGGCGTTTACGTCGATGAATCAGAGATAAGTTTCAATTTCGTTTAAGGATAGCTTTTTAACTATAAGACACTGTGTGTACTATTCGTATTATAAACTAGAAAAATCATAACATGGAAGTATTGAAGAGGCATCTGTCAGCAAAAAACTGATGGCGCTTCTTGAATTCGCAAGACTTAGTCGGCGATTTTCTGAAAAAATTGGAAATCTTTTGATCCCCATGATTCCCTGTATCTTCCACTTCTTCCCACTCAACGGATATTGCCTGTGATTCCAGAATCTTCTCAGCAGTAGACCAACTGAATCTGACAATACGTGGGAATCCAAATAGAGAATCTACGTTTTCTGACAGCCATTTTTTAGTTTCTGGATCATTCGGATATCCGCTTCCAAATTCCGTTGTTATTGGTCCCTCAAGAAAATGCCAAGCTCTAATAGCATGGTCTCGAGAAACTTTTGCGCAAATACTGGCAGCACTAACAATAGGATACGTGGAATCAGCCTTTTTTGCGACCGTTATCTTTATATCTGGAAAAATTTGCTCTAGTTTAGCCTGATATTTTTCTGGTTTACCCACCGTATCTACGTAGATCTCTGTAATCCTTGCACCAGCTTCGATTACCAATTTGGTTAACTCAATTGCAGAATTCATAGACACCTCGTTTAAAGAAGTTTTAACACGACGATACATGCTATTTGCGATAATATTGGGAGATATAACGTCCACAGCCCAACCTATAATTTCGTGCTGCCCGCAGATTTTGTCAAAAATTACATCCCTTTTCTCCTCTGTCAAACTCTTGGAATCGGCGCAACCCAAATCAACGAGAAGCTGTTTTTCCGATAGAGGTGCGTAAGAAATTCCATAAACCATGGGCCCTAAGACCGGTCCACGTCCAGCCTCGTCGATACCAAGCTGACACGGTTCATCCTTGCATATTTGTGGTACCTAGAAAAAGTTTTAAATGGGAAGAATTGAAGTTAGACACTTGATTTGTTCGAAAAATGACTTTTTCGCGAACAAACATTTATAGAATAGAAATGTATTATCAAAAAATCTATGGCTTAACAATTAAATGATGTTTATTTACAATAAGTTTATTCTATATTCTTGTATCATAGAAAATATATAAATATATAATTATCGAATTGCTCTTTTACAATCATGCTTTTTTTATTAAAATTTATGAAATTTAACTCGTTTTACAAGCATCTTTAAAATACATGATATCTTTTAAATTTCACCAATAATAAATCAATAATCTTATGTTTGCAAAAGAGCAAGTAGATATTACATGATATTGAAACAACTACATGCTGCTTGAAAGAGCATCTCATACTTTTTTACTTATGAACAAGGTCAAGTTAATGTTATGTTCACAATAACCTCATATTACACCATTAGATCTCAAGAAAATAACAAGTGAAGTAAATGATAAATAAAAGAATAAGTAGATTTCGGCAGTGGCATAAATAAAATATATTGTTTGTTTCATATATATACCTCTGACAAGTGAATTTTATTGATGCTGTGATCCCAAGCTTTGAAATACGGGGTTAGGTCTTCTCTGCAGGTAATTTCTATATCTTTCTCATGGTTAATACAATTTTCTTTTAATTTCATTTCTTCATCGTCGTCCATAACTTTGTTTTCTTTTTCCATAACGTTTACGAGTTTTGCCGCTCGAAATATATCCAACTTAACCTCTAAATAAAATGTCAATGTTCAGACTAACCGCCAAAACTGATAATACGAGTATCGATAGATCGTATCGAAATGTACTAAATGATTTTTTATTGCAAATGAACATCGTCTTTTTTAAATTGCAAGAGAATGATCGACGAAATCAATAAATTCAGTATAATCTAAAATATTTTGCAAACATGTGATCAAACAATCGGTTAAATACTTAAAAAAAGAGCAATCTCGATAACACGCATATATCGATAAACAACGTTCAGTATCGATCTCTATATTTGCACGATTAAGAGTTTCTGACTACCTGTGTGCATGTGTTGCGTGTCCTCGGTAGAAATAATTGATGACGCCGTGTGTTAGTAATATCGTGTGTCGCAAAATATAACCTCACAATAAAATGCTCGAATCCTTATCGGTGTCATTAAAGATCCCGTTCTTGCAAAGAATTTGATTTTACACAATCGTTTTGGTTTACGGACGCCCCGGCGTGCACATTACATCATGAAAATTATCGTGAAGAAGCTTCGAGGGAAACAATGCGTTGTTGACGTGAGTACTCAGCACTTTAATTTCTTTTTTCTTCTACTTATACCAATAAACGTCACACGATCAATTTATTGTATCTGTTAGCTACTAACGACTTTTCTAGAAATTTTCTGGTTCCGTGCACGGTATTCTTTTCATGTTTCGAAGTCAGCACATAATTTTTAGCCTTTTCTATTTGGAGTAGTTTTAACGATGGTTAAACACGTTTTACAGCATTTTGAACGGTATTAAGCAGTCATTTATTATAACAGATTACATCTTCGGATTCAGTTCTTCAGTTAAAGCACAAAGTCAGTGACCTTTTGGGCATAGATGTTCCACAACAAAAACTGTTGTTTATGGGCAAGACATTATCTGGTAAGATCTAAATTACAAAAGAAATATTGAAATTTTGGACTAGCAGCTTAATAGTGGAACAATCTTTTAGATGAAAATCCATTGAGTTTCTATCCAGGAATTAAGGATGGAAGCAAGTTAAATGTCTTGGTTGTTAAAAAGGCAGAGGAAGGATCTAGTGAAGGAAGGGCTTCACACAGCAAGTCTGGCATGTATCTCTTACGAGATGAAATTTCTAGAGTTCTGAGGCATTATTATACAGAGTCAGAGACAGAGTCAATAATCAATGAATTGATAAAAGACCTGAATAATAAAGTGAATAACCTTAATTACGATGACTTAGAACGATTAGCAACTGCGCTCCTCCAGGACCAAGAAAATATAGCTTAAGGATACTTTGGTTTCTCAATTTCTTGCTTATTATTTGATTATTGTAATACATTTTTATTTAATTAAAGAACGTTGCCTCATTGTACCCTAATAACCAGTAGTATATTTTAAATAATCGTTAAAATGAGGATGTGCAAAGAACAACAAATGTATTAAAAGGTTGGTTTTATTAAAACACATAAAGTATAATAATTGTAATTGCACTTAATAAAAGACAGGTGCTCTCAAGAATCAGCCAAATCCAACTGACGGAAATATCTTGCGACAAGACATATAAATAAATTCAGTGTCCCTATTTCATGTACTTCCAATTTCATCTAAAAAAATAAACAAGAAAAAAGGAAAGTAGTAGGCAAATTTAAGATTTATAATGAGAGGACACCAATTTTAGGTTACCAATTTTAATTCAACCTTTGGAACATATAACAAAAATTTTTTCTTTACAAATAATTCCATATAGAGGATGAGATTAGAAGTTATTTACTTTTTATATTTTTCATATAAGTTATAATGACTAATTATTCACCAACATTGTAAATATGTATCTCAGTTAAAAATTATTTGTATATTATTTTACGTTTATTAGCATCACTAGATAAGAAAATAAAACCAAGCAGGATTTTTTTCCTTTTAAAAACATAGAAAAAGAAATGTTCACATAGTATATAAATATTTGTACAATATACTAAATACAAATTATTTTATTTTAAATATTATTCATTCCAAAATTTGCATTTTGAAATAAATGTACTTGAATTCTGGTTTGGAATTGTGTAATATAACTTGTACCGATGACATACAAATATAAAATTATTTAAATTGGCATCCTAAAATTGGAGTCCTCTTCTCATTAAATGATAAATTAATTAGAATCAGAGTGATTTTTATGTCTCCTTTAATACAAGTAATAATATTATCTCTTTCTTTTTAGACTACTTTAATTCAATCCCTGATTTTTGTCAATGGCATTTAATATATATGCAATAAAATTGATTTGTTAAAAAATAAAAAGAATATTTTTTAAATCCATTATTACCGATTTTGCACGCATGATTGAACATACTCTAGCCAAAGAGCGCAAACAAGAACAAGTATCTGGAGTTAATGGCATTTCCAGAACAACCAACAATGCATAAATCCATTGCCCAAGTTCATATTCTATCTTATCCAATGTCTCAATATATTCCACTAAATATTCTAATATTTGTTCCACCATAGGTTGATTTAAACAAAAGATGATATCCAATGTTGGAATAATCCTTATTGTCTCTTTGTCATTACCTGATAAGGAGTTGATCCAACCTTTTTCGTCGTCTATTTGTGGCTATAATATTGAAATAATTAAAAGCACAGAAAATGTATATCGAGCAACAAATCAATGCACATGTTAACCTAACACATACCATATCAATCTTTGGAGGTTCCCATTTACGTTTCAATGTTTGAATTTCGTTCTTCAACTGACTTATATATAATCTGATATTGGAAAAGTCTGATACTTGGTATAATTGCCAATCAAGCGTAGGGCCAAGCCATGGTGGTGCCTCCACACAGCCTGATAACTTATAATGTTGTGTTTGCATGATTATTATACATTCAAGTAAGAGTAGAATTCTTATTTCTTGTGTAAACCATCGTAAAACATTGTTTGCAAACTTACAGGTTCAACATCAATTGTAGGATTTTTAAAACGTTTCCGATCAATATCGGCTACTACAATATCATCGCATTTTTGTGCTTCTATCCTGTAATGAAGCTACGTAGAATTATTCTTTCTTTTTTTTAACAATTTTTTACGGATTTACTTACACTACTCTTTTGATATATTCTTCTCCGGAAGTTGGTGGAAAGGATAGGTTAACATTTTTATCAATTTTTCCAACAATAAAAGCAGGTTCTCCCACATAATCTGTCATGTTGTTTATTATTTAATGAATATTTCAAACTTCTTTTTAATAGAATTGATTATTCATTAGATTTTTTTTATTTCGGTTTTTAAATAGGTTATATCATTTCTATCGAAATAGGTTATGTGTGAAATGAGTGCGAAATGAGTGAATCACATTGAAAACAAATTTTAAAAAAGGTGTATTTGATAATTGTAGTTTAACAATGTGCCAGTTATAGTATTATAAATATTTGTTTTTACCTGCTTTTCTTTTTAAATAATGTTGCCAGTAATCTTAATGTAGTATTATTTCGTAATAATTGAATGTAATAAAAAGGGTAATATATTTAGACCCTGTATATCTACAACATAAATGACATTTTAATTACAAGTAACATCGAAAATACTTAAAAATTTGAATAAAGCAAAGCACATTTATTTGATTACGAATAATGCTTATATGTCGAACTTCTTTAACCTTTAGATATTTTTAATTTTTTTAAATATTAGTTCATGTACATTATTCATTTTTTTAGAATAATAACGTTATATTTTTTCTGCCCAGACATGTATGTATTTCTGTATTCTTAATATTCTTAATATTGTCATATATTAAAGACAATTTATTTTCTAAAAAAATATATTAAATAATACATTTTAATATATACATAAAAAAATAGATAATGATAGATTAATTTTATAATTATAACCACTTTTGTATATGTTACATATATAATTTGTGAGATACATTTACAAGATATATGGAAAACAATTAAATAACTTTTATGTATTAATAAAATTGTAGTACATTATATATTAATCCGTCTATTCTTAATAACATATAGTCTTACAATAAATCACATCATGTTATAAATATAGAATATCTACATACATATAGGAACAAAAAATGTTATTGAAGATAATTACTTAAGTCAATCTCTAAATGTTAAATTTAATATCATCTTTTGAACTTCTTTCTGTAAATGAATTTATTTTGTATTTTAACTTGATATTATGCAACTTTGTTGCTACATTTGATTCATGTGAAAGTTTAATATCAAACTTACCAAAGAAATTTTGATATTAATTGAAAAAAAATATCAGAACAATATAATATTAATGTAGGTATACTTACGTAAATGCTATTTGAAGATATATTATAAATTTGATGCTTTAAACTTATGAATTAATTTGGCTTTGAAATCTTGTGCATTTATTTTCTTTTCACTTTTGAAATTGTGTTAGATTTGCAGGAACTTCAAATTCTAATAATCTCTTTATCATTTTTTTACTTAATACAGAATCTTTTTGTACTTTTTTCTTTTAATGTTTCCATATGCTGTGAGAAAGTAAAATGAAGATAACATTTACAATAATTAAAGTAGGATTAAAATTTGCATTATTTTTTTGTAGTTACTGTTTTTAAAATGCCATTTAAATAATATATATCATGGAAATTTGATTACTTAATCTTTTCTGTATTTATTTTTAACTCGATTTATGATGAATATAAAAAAAAATATTAAAAGAGATTGTGCAAAAATCGAGGTTACAAAATAAAGAACATAATGTTTACCTTTTTTTAAAATTTACTTATATATATGAACCAAGTATGATATTATACAATTTTACAAAGTATATCTAAAGTACTAATCAATATATAATGATATTTTATATAAAAGCAACTTATAATTTATGTTTATGTAATAAAAATAAGGTACATTGTGAAAACTATAATATTAATTATATTTTGAATGTATTATCGTGAATAATTACATATACATATACTTCTGCAAATAAAATAGCATTTATGATCATAATTTGTAATAACTTGTATAGGAAATTAGCTTGGATATACTCCAAGGGACTGGATAGTTTTAATATAGCTCAATATAATTTTTTGTTATAAATAATAAATGTTCCTGATAATGTCAATCTTGTGTTAGTGTTTTGAATGACTTATGTAGTCTAATATACTTAAATTTGAGACAAATATATTATTATCTTATTTTTATTTTGATTAATAAAGGTCTTGCTTAAACACGAATATTTGTCATACTAAAAGTTGTTTCTATCTATACTAGTAAATTTCTTGGACAATAAAAATGGTTTGCATCTGAGCTAAAAAGTTTTTGTTGGTGAGTAGAAGTGAATAATTAATTATCTACAAAATTTTGTTAATCTATTACTAATTCTTTATACATTTCTTAATCTTGGTTTGAATATGTAACTGTTTATTTGGAATAAACATTGTAATTAAATATATTGAAAAGAAAAAAATTAGTTTGCATTTATTTTATTGTTTTCTATTTATAAACGTCGATCTATCCAATTTTTGTTTTATTCTATTGTAAATTACTGTCTATCTTTTTCATTCTCAACTTTCTTAGAATACAATTCTATAATACAGTCTACAATTAAATATATAAAAATAAGACTATCTAATTAATAGGAGTAATGTAATTCTATTACTTTTATATAATTCTATTACACTACTCTCATTAATTAGATAGTCTTGTTTTCATGTATCTAATTATATTCATTTCATATATCTAATTAATAAGACTAATGTAATTCTAGAGTAATTAACCTAAAGTTAATGTAATTCTATTCAGTAGATGACACGTACTAAGTCAAACCATTCTTAGATCATGAATGAGAGATATAGAGGTATATGATCGATCTTGACAGGCGCACGTTCATTCGGCGTGATCTGTAATGACCTATGTCACCATCTATCGGAAAATTTACAAAATATCTAGAGTGTTTTCAAGCTTCCTGATTTTTTTCATAAGAATAAGTCAGATAGATGTCGCTAGTTTTCACTTTTCATTACTGTCGCTAGTTTTTATTTATTAATCGATATATCGAAATATCAACGCTTTTGAAACGTAAGAAAATTTATTTTACAAAACATAATGTGTCCTAGTTAAAATATTTACAGGATAAATATTTACAGTGAACAATATTTATAGGATTTAATAGTAGTTTTGTACCAACTTTAATGTCAACAAATATATCTTTTTTTTTTATAAAGAAGCGAATAGAAATCCAAAGGTTTTTTAATGAGTTTGTATTTCTTATGTCTACAATTGTAATACATTTTACATACAGAAAAAAATGATAGAATGGTCTTACATACGAGAAATATAAGATAAACGTATATTGTAAAAAATATTTTTTTATCTAATATCTTGGAGCCAGAGTCTTTTACCATTTTAGTGTGTTTCCGACATTACCGATTCTGCAAAGAATAAGACTACATTAGTAATTAGAATTAGAACTATATTGAGTTATGAAATTACAAATAAGGTATATGAGGGAATATTTCATTAGCACAAATAGAATATAGGACTTTACATGTGGTGATCACTTCGTATAGATGGTGAACGCATATCAAAAAGGAGTGAACTATAATACGACCAGAGAATATTGGAAATTAGTATTTACAAGAATTCACTTATACCTCTATAGGTATGTATATTTTTTATTAATTCTCCATAATAACATTAATATTTTATGGACTGTATCATATAAACGAAATAATTTGCGATAGCATTCATATCGATATACACTCGCAAAATTAGTTTTAATTTTATGTAGATTCATTTCTAAAAAAAAATTTTGAATAATGACATGACATTTTTTAGGTTATAAAAATACTCCATTCGGGTAATTATAAAATAGGTATTTGGTTATTGCTTTCCTATAATTAAGATAGGCTTTTGTGTAAAAAGGAGACAGATTGTAAGAGTTCCCTGATAGGCAATACTTTTAAATAAGCCATATTTGAACCTGCTGCTTTTTGTTGGTGAAAAATCAGAGGGTACATTCCGAACTTTTGGCTGGTGACTCAACCATTGTAAATTGTAATTTTTTTACAAAATCTTTCTAAAATTATTGCGGATGAACTGTTAAATTTCTTTTGACAAAAATTACTTCTTGTGTAATATAAGTACTTGAATTTAATTCTAAATATTTAAAAAACCATATGTAAAAATTATATATAAACATTTATTTTGTATTTTTATTATTCAGGAATTAATATCGTGTTACATATTGATTTATGGAGAAGGCTGAAATAATTTTCCTGCTAAAGTTAATCATTCGAACAAAACTTTTATTATTACCTGAATTAGTATGTAAGACAAGATTCAGTAGGTCAGTATTTAGTTACATTGTTCTGACATCAATTTTTCAGTAAATTGTGTGCGAAAATTTGATATATGGGATAAATGCCAAACAATGTCATGATATTTCTTAAAAATTTCTTTTTAACAATTTAATTGTAAAAGTGCAAAATAAAATTTTAATAGCAACCTTTTTATGGTAAAAGTAACTGTCTGTATTAAAGGAATAATTATTGATGAAGTTCAAATCACTATTAATAAAAGAAAAGAAAAATCACTTTTATTTGAATAACAATTAATATTGTCAAAATGTGTAAAAATCAGAAATAATTAGGAACATAATATTTTTCTATATAAAATCATGGTTGCAATCAACTATTTAATAATGATGAATAAAGTAGCATAGAACTACATAATTTTATACTTTATTTGAGATAATATTTTATTTATATTTCATTTGTTTTTAGACTTTATTCATAATTTCATCGTTAACTATAGTTTTGGTTCTGGCTAGCAGTAACATTGTAACTTCAGTCTATGTCGAATCGGTAATGTTGGAAGTGACATTAGAATGGTAATGCTCATAAAAGATTTGTATAATACTTTTATTCTATATTTCGCCTGTAGCAGTAACATAATTACAAATAACGATATTTTCTTGAGAATGCTCCTTTCCATTTAAAATTTCGTAATGTAATTCAATTCTTATCTTTTGTATCTATTTACAATACAATTTAAGCGAAACTTTATCGATCGATCTATTAGTAATCTGTTTTATCGATTTTTCGAGATTGTTGTCTGACTGAACTTGAATTTTATTAAAAACAAATTTTATTTTCTAATTCCTACTTTAATTTTATTGCCAACAAAATATTTCGACTTCTCTCCTTTTTTGATAAATAAAACCCACTCCTCGAATCCAACTGTTCTGGCCACAAACAGAAAACAAACTCGCGTTGAACAAGAGAAAATTTATACCCCTTTACAAATCGTTCTAAAATAATTGCGGACAAATAATTTCTCCCAAAGCGTCTGTTGGACCAGCAATCAGCTTAAAAAGAATTTTATAGCATTCATCACGGTAAAACTTTTGCTTAACCACTCGAGGACAAGGGTTCGTGTCCTATCTAATAAGAATGCTGTACCTTAAAGCTCGGTTTTACGTTTCATTACGAGAACGTTTCAGCAACGTGCAGCTGTATACCACAAGAGGCAATATCGCAGGAGCAACCCTTAAAAAAATGATTTTCGCCATAATCCAGCAGCTCTCCGTGGAATAATTTGCCCCAAGACGATCCCAAGGAAGCCAGCCTGTGGTTTATAATCCACGCTGTATTTCCATACAAATTAACGGCACACTTCGGAGCCTCGAAACGAAATTTCTGGCGTCTTTCGAGGCTAACACAGAGAGGCTGCGCCTCTTTCACGACACAAAGGGAAAGCCGGCTATTTGTCTGCTTCTCTGGCTGGTCTCTGTTATTAAAGCCCTCGCGTCTTTATTTCACTGGGCCATTGTCGAGCTTGGGAAAAAGCTTGCTGGAGTTTCTCTCTAGTTTGATAGTCTCAAAACAGGAACAGGAATTTCAGACGCCTTGTCTGCCGGAAATAAGTTTAGCCTGCAGTGTCTTTAATTCGCCATATGCCCAATGTTTCATGGCTCCTATCTGTAAACGTGGCTGCCATTTTATTATTTTCTTCGTACGACGAATATTATCGCCATTTTACTTTATATAATACTTTCAGGAACTCAAGTGACGAACCAATGGAACGAATCGCCATGTTCTTTCATCCTTTGCCCTTAATTTTGCAAATTTTGGATTTCTAAGATGAATGGACCTGAAACAGACGATTAGAATAATTTTGGAGTAAATATAGTGATGTTATTAATTTAAGTAGGGTTTAATATCGCATACTTGGAAGGTATGTTTCAACGAATGATTAATAAAATGGATCTAAATACGTGGTCCATGGAGTGTCGACCCTTTCAGTGACCGCTGTATGGGGGAAAAACGTGTCTGGATGCAGGAATG
>NW_016911580.1:39178-53335 GCF_001483705.2 Eufriesea mexicana | reverse complement strand
GAATGCGCTTCATTTGGGGGCATTTGTACGGTTGCCCCAGTTTTCAGTTCTTTGTACCGATATTACATTCGAGTTTCACGAGCTATACGAAAATAAGCCGTTGTCTCGGCCACAAAAAGCATTGTTAAACCCCGACCTGCGATCCACTCGATGGTCTGGCCGCCATGAAAAATTCCATTTCCCTTCTTTCAGCCTGGATCAACTGCGACATTGCTGAACTGCTGTTTCAGAGTACCTGGCTCGATTATTAGAAGCTCCGGCCCCAACGTTAATTCACTTTAAGCTCTTTCTCACTCATAAACTTTCTACTTACCCAATTGTTACCAAACTTGTAGGTGTTTCCATTATTTTAACAAATAGTGTATCCATAAAGTTTTACAGTACACATCACAAATAAAACAAGCATGTTTGCAAGATTTAAAAAATTTTGTTTACAGATTACATATTATAGTAAAAATAAATTTTGATGCTCAACATTGCCATTGAAATTTAATCCAGTGTATTAAAGTTATTGAAGAATGTTTTTTGCACATTTAGTATAATAAATGTGGAGTTTCCAGAAGTTGAGGTTACTTCGAATAGACAAAACAAATAAAACAAGCATGATTGCAATGTTTAAGAAATTTTTTTACATATTACTGATATTATAGTAAAAATAAATTTTAGTGCACAATATTCTCATTGAAATTTAATACATTGTATTAAAGTTGTTGAAGAATGTTTTTTGTACATTTAGTATAATAAATGCGGACTTTCCAGGAGTCGAGGTTATCTCGAACAGACAAAGAAGGAAATTCGAGGAGAGAGAGAGAGAGAGAGAATTAAGGGACGATCCTTCTCGTTATACAACTTTTAATTACAATCGGTTCGATTTCCTTTTTACTGGAGTTTCCATCTTCGTTAGACACAACCGTGGAGCTGATTTCTTTTCCTCCTCGTGGCCTTTTCACAGCACTGAATGTCCCCTGACGTTCTTAATTAACGACGGAAATACGTTGTTAGTTCTTCGAGTGGCGAGTTTCGCGACTGTCGTTTGCACGTTAGTCTATATCCTCTTTTAGAGGCTTGTCTCAGTCATTGCTCGCTATTTTCACTCTGAAACGACGTTTAAGCTACCTACAGTCTTAGTTTAAACGTATCTGTTTCCTCATAGGTCTATATATCTCTCTAAATGCTAAGTTTGGTGTCTAGAAATGGATTCTAACGAAGGAGAATGAAGCAGAGAACCACTTTAATTGCTGCCTATTTATTCTTTGCTTTCTCATTTGTTGTATTTAACTTAATCTCAAATGTAATACCTTCTGACTATATTTTAGCACATGAAGTGCAAATGAAATTTAATCCGAGATCCTGATTCTGGGATGAGCTTCCTCACCTTGTATCCATCTTTCTTTGCTGTATAATAATAAACTGCTGCATTTGTCTTTTACAGTGAGTAGGAGAGTACTTCTCATAGTGCGAATATCTAAATAAATAATACAGAAATGGTGTACAATTTTGTGTTTTTAGTTATGTCATTTGGAAAAATTACTGTAGTTGGACTTGGATCTTCTAATAGACACTATGAAGCTTAAAAACTTTAGGGTTTTCATTTGTTGTATTTAATTTAATCTTAAATGTAATACTTTCTGACTCTATTTTAGCACATAAGGTGGAAATGAAATTTAATCCGAGATCCTGATTCTGGAATGAGCTTCCTCACCTTGTATCCTTCTTTCTTTGCTGTATAATAATAAATTGCTGCATTTGTCTTTTGCAGTGAGTAGAAGAGTACTGCTCATAGTGCGAATATCCAAATAAATAATACAGAAATGGTGTACAATCTTGTGTTTTTAGTTATGTCATTTGGAAAAATCGCTGTAGTTGGACTTGGATCTTCTAATAGACACTATGAAGCTTAAAAACCTTAGGGTTTCCATTTGTTGCATTTAATTCAATCTTAAATGAAATACTTTCTGATTCTATTTTAGCACATGAGGTGCAAATGAAATTTAATCCGAGATCCTGATTCTGGAATGAGCTTCCTCACCTTGTATCCTTCTTTCTTTGCTGTATAATAATAAATTGCTGCATTTGTCTTTTGCAGTGAGTAGAAGAGTACTGCTCATAGTGCGAATATCCAAATAAATAATACAGAAATGGTGTACAATCTTGTGTTTTTAGTTATGTCATTTGGAAAAATTACTGTAGTTGGGCTTGGATCTTCTAATACATACCATGAAGCTTAAAAGCTTCAGGGTGTTAGGGTAATTCGGTGAGCAATTAAGGAAAATGCAAATGAGTCTTCTGCTTTACGTCGATGACCCTCTAACCCTGTTCTCAGCTTGCCACGAAACGTGGCAGGTAAGGAACTGGCATCGTGGCGTTTATCAGCACATCAGCTGGTATCGCGCACTCTCGTTAATGAGAATTATGTCAAGGAATTGTATCGATTAAAGCTTAGCCCAGATACTCGACGACGGGGCGTCGCTTCATTGATTTACTATCATGCACTGCCTACAGATTCATCAGTCAAACGATGCCAAACCTTACTTCGCTTCCCTCATCGCGAATGGATGGTATAGAAATAGCTCGCACTTCGACACACTGTTCAATAAATAAAGTTCTCCCAGGATGCGAATTCCTTTTTCTACGCAAACTTCGATTCGAGATCCAATTGTTGCCTCTAGAGCTCTCTGCATGTCTACGATGCCGGGGATCAGATCTACAATATTAAGAAAATAATGAAATCAATGACCGAAGTGATACTCGAAAGTATGCGAGAAAGTAGAGAGCTGATGTAAAAGTACCTAGGCATCGAGTTTCATTGCATGGAATTATTCCCGATTGCTCGAATGTTCTGGAGTAGAGGAGGAGACAGGGAGAAGCCAGCTTGCTCTTAATTAAAATACGTCAGTTACTATCTTTATTCAATAAATATAATATTACATCGTAACATAAGGAATATCGTGGTGTGTAATTGTCCTCGTCTGCTGGACCGCTCGCAAGCGTGTTCTTGCGGACAGCCCCAGCGATTTGCAAATATATCTCTATATACGCGTACCACACACGTACATGCCATGTGCACACGTACACGTATGTATACATATACCATCTTTAATATAGATCTTTCTTCTCTAGAGACAGCACAAACACGTAGTATGTTACAATATCGGTACAAGGACAGTCACAGATCTCCGGCGATCGTTTTTAATCTAATTCTCCGGTGTTCCAACGCGAATCCTCTGGAGGTCATGTGTTCAAGAACCATTTTGGTATTTTACTTTCTTGAGTTGGCCCGCAGGGAGACAGGCTGACTCTTATTAATCGGTAGTTTCCTCTTTGAAGACTGCGACTGACATCTTCAGATAAGAAATTTCGAAACTGCTACTTTCCTAATACCTCTCCTTCCTTTAACCTTAATTAACGCTTTAATTTCCTAGTTAGTTTATAAAATATTACAAATTAATTCGCATTTTTCTAGTAGAAAATATAATTAAGAAAATAAATGCAAGGGATAGAATTAAAAGGAAATGGAACGTTCCTTTCCATCTTTGTCATCCTACTTTCTTCACGAGGCTTCGATTTCAAGCACTCCACCGACGATCTTCTTGTTTACATCATTAAACTCGACGAGTCCCCGAATCGAAAAACGAGAAGCTCAATAAGCTGAGCTTAATTGCAGATGCACCGAGCTGCACCGTCGGCATTGCGATCTGTTTGGAAAACGAAGCTGGCAGTGGGATGAAAAATTTTCTGTCGCTGGATCGTCGATGAAACTGTGCTCGGTACCTATCTTCCTCAAAGCTCGGTGATACCGGTTAAAATAAGTGTTAATAGCACTCTAAAAAAGTAACTACTTACATAAAATAACATTTTTTTTTGCTAAAAACTTATCTCTGTTACTCTCTAGTAATTTATTTAAGTATCCTTTAGCTTAACTTAGCAAAGTTAAGGGTGTGTTCCAGTAGCTCGACAACTCGGATAACAAACAGTTTCATTTGCCAATTTGGAGTTAATAAGTTGTCAAGACAACCCTTCAAGTTTCCAAGGAGGTCGGTGAGACAGAGACCCACATAGCGTAAAAAAGAACCTGTCCAATTTGATAGCCGTGAAGTATGGTGCGCTAGGTCCTGAGAAGATGACACAGGACTCGCGTGGAACCCGTACGACGCTTTCTCTTCCGCTAATTAATCTAATATTTACACGAGTCTGTCGTACAGCGGACGCCTGATCGAACCTTTTCGTCTCTCCAGCCGGATACGCTTAGCAAAAGTAATAAGAGCGTTGGAAGTCACCAGTGTTTCCTGGCGGTTGATTCTTTTTCTTTCTGTCCGGAGAAGGAAGAGAGAGTCCTCTCGTATAACGTTTTGCATATGAAAATAGGTGTATACCATTTACATTATATATCTCACGCTATCACAATATACGGTCTAAGGTAAAGTCCTGGTTTGATATGTACAATATAATATATTATTTATAGTATCTCACGTGGTGAGCCATTTAGCTTGAACATTTGGTGTATATTCTTGACACGATTTGCACGTTTCAATCGGGCAAATATTATTGCTCTGTATTAAATGCCTATCGAGTTCGTTAGATTTATGAGGATTCAAATTTACTCGTGATCGAATGGTATTCCGTAGGCTGATTAACGATGTGCATACAGGATTTGATTTGGGACCCTATGTAGAAACAGCGGCTACGATTTTAAGACAGATTGGATGCAAGAGCTCCTTCGGATTCACCTTCCATTCTTGAGAATACTCTGAGCGAGGTTCAAACGATCAGGCTAAATAGAACACCCAGTTCACCATAATCCATGTTGTTCCCGTGCATCTCGCGCGAGTTGAATTTCTACCTTTGTACAGATTACTAGTCTGTAATGCACTTTGAACGTTTGATTGTATCGTCAGTCTGTTTTGGCATGCTACTGAAGCCTGGTCTCTATTGGCAGCCCCTCTATGGTAACTGGGAATAGAAATCGACCAGCGGAAACACGCATGAACAATCCTGCGGCGAGAGACTGGGCTTCAGAGACGAGTTCTGACTCTTGCGTGTTCCTACAGTTGATCAGAGTGATTCGAGGGGCACGGGAAGTGTATAAACCGTACGTGAAGTCAGAGGACACAGCGAGTCTGTATAATTTCTCTTTCTACGTCGACTCTCCCTTCCTATCTCTGTCTGACTAATTGGAAACCCAACTGAAAAAAGGAACAGAGTACAGTATGGTGGCCTGGTGTGTGTATGTACACTGGTGCAGACACAGTCAACTTCGCCATGGCATCTAGTATATACACTGGACTGACCATGGAACACAAGGTAAAAAATGGGGCAAGAAGAACACGGTTCCAGCGCCATCTGTAGGGTAATTCCCCTTTCCGAATCCAGTGGATTGCACGAAGACCCGAAGAGGTAGCATCTACCAGGGCAATGTCCTGTTCAGAAGACAGGCAAACGCTGCTGTTGGGCTCAGTATCATTGGACGAAGTTCACGTTGAACGTCTCCACCTCCATTGGCTGCAGGTTCACCTCCTGCAGGCCGTACTTTAACCTCTCTTTCGTCGTGGTGCCAGTTAGCGAGGTCTTCGTCACGTTCAGATTCGCTAATTTGAAGAACGACGTTCCCTGGCCGATCTTGTTCGTCAGCGGACAGTGCTTCAAGGTCACGTCCACACCCACGGAGCAACTGTAACCTTGTCTATGGAGTACCATAAGGGCGCTATTCACAGGGAAATGTGGTAGTTTTTGATCGTGATTGGTCCTCAGGTTTAGCAAATGCAGGTCACAGGGGAAGCTCTGACTTAACAGCCTAACTTCTGGCGCCATTGTGATGTCGCCCTCTGTTCCATCCACCACAAAAATGTTCACAGGGTAATTGAGAGCGTTGCTCAGATGATTGGCGAAGAGAGAAGGTTTCGAATACTTGTCCTTCTCTCCAATTATGTCTTCTAACAGCAACCAATGTTTGATGACAGTTCTGCGATTGTCAAGAAGACCTTCGCCCATTCCTCTCGAGTCATCGTACAGCGTTCTCCTGTCTAACATGACCTCTAGCCATCCTGGCTGATAACTGGCTGCTCCTTGGCAGTGATTCACCAACAAAGTAAGTCTATGATTGGTGTCTTCTATGTAGGCCATAGTGGTGATGGGAAAATAGTTACCCTCGATGCCGATCCTCTCTATCTTTGTCCTCTTGATCATCTGATGACCGTTTAAGTCTGTATAAAATTCTGGAGGATCTCCATTTAGTATATCAGTCTGGAGCCGCATGAACATCTCCGTTTCACGATTCTTTGGCGGAGTTTCAAAGTCCACGATGTTCCTCAGGTAGATAGCCTCGCCTAATCCATCGTCTCTGTGATAAATAGCCATGTGGTGGGTCAACAGTTTACCATATTCGACGGTCAGTCTTGAGCTGAGGCTTCCACTAACGATGTAGATCTTCTGATGGGGTGTATACGCCTCGAGGACGTCCTTGTCGTTATCTCGGAGGTTAGGATCAGGCATGAACAAGTAGGCTCCACTATGGAACTGCGCGGACGGATAGGCAGCGAATTGAATGGCGCATTGCATGATCTTGCCAGTCGCCTTCTTGGTTACCCTTTTCAGAAAACCGGTCTGACCGTCAAACAATAGCTTCATTCTTTGGTTCTCTAACTGAACATCGCCTACTTGCATCGGTTTGATGGGAAATATGTTGTCCTTGCCACATCTGCTGCAGTACACGGTGGAAATGGCATCCATGGGTATTTTATCTATCTGCTGGAGATGATAGGTGGCTATGGCTAGAGGTTTCAGCTCTACCACGAATAACAAAACGTAGACATCGTGAGTGATACTGGTGGCGTTCATCACCGGGGCTATCTGATACGGAATAGGGTTCCTCTGCGTGTCTAGGACTCTGATCTTATAGGAAGTGACCTTCAAACTGATCACCTCCTGCCTAGGCTGAGCTAGAGGATTGAACAGGACTATCTTCTTGGTCTCCTGACCGCTGACTCCAATTGGTATTTTCTTTGGTAACTTCTCGTAGCTGTCCCTATCCGACTCAGCTAGTACATACACGGAGTTAGGCTTGGTCGTGCTCCCAGCCAGAGATTGAATAGCGAAGCTCTGCAGACTGGTCGTGTCTGAGATGGACTCGAACAATTTTAAAGCATAGTCCTTCATAACAAAGGACTTAGAAGTGCCAGTTATAGCATCGTGGTGCTGGAACAGACCCAGATTCCTCCTTGCTTTCACCAGCTTCTCGAAGTACGTTTCGTACAGCATAAAGTCCTTGCCAGACTGCTTGGCCACGTTTAACGCGATGGTGTAAAGGATCTCGGCTGACCGGAGGTTCGCCTCCAGTTCACGGTCAAGGATCTTCATATATGGCCTCGTGGTGAAGTAGCCACTCCAGTATGCCGGCCTGCCTTCGCTGAAGATGTCGGAATACACGAAGAAGTCTCCTTTCAAAGTTGGGAAGTTCTCCACGCGCTTCCTGATCTCGATGAAGTAGTCTTTAGGTGTGCCGAACACTACTTCTGTGTTGTATTCCTCCTTTCTGCTGTTGATATAGTCCATCAGGATCTTGTAATTGGTGTACTGTTGGTCCCACTCGATGGCATGGTCATACCTGAAGCAAGAAACGTGCAAACCTGGTCAATAGAGACAGAGAAAAACCATAACGAATTATTAATAAGTCAGCTACTGGGTTAACCCTCTGCACTATTTTCACGAGTCAGGTTCGTTGTTTAATTTCATGTCAAACGTGGATATCACGAGTCTGACTCGTGATCGACATTTCAGGTCAAACATGAATATCACGAGTGAGGCTCGTTATCGATATTTCAGGCCAATCGTGAATATCACGAGTCCGACTCGTGATCGACATTTCGGGTCAAATATAAATATCACGAGTCTGACACGTTATCGGTATTTCAGGTCAAACATGAGTATCTCGAGTCTGACTCGTGGTCTTAATCTCGGGCCAAGTATGAATATCTCGAATGGGATCGTGTGTTCCCATGCAGGCTATTAATTAATCATATTATAATTACTCATACAGAATTTGTTCTAATCATGTGTAAAAATTAACATATTTTTTAAAGTTTCTGATTTAAACTCATTTGAATTCCCGACTTTCAGCGTAGTGAAAGGGGTTACCTATTTTTACGAACAAAAGCAAGTAATCCTAACCTGAAGTCGTCGCCGAGCGGCATCAGGACGACATTATGCGTGAACAGTGACCCCGTTCTGGAGTATTGTTCCAGAAGCAGCTCCGCCATTTTCTTCACGTTGCTGGGAGTGATCTCCACTGCCCTGACTGAATATTCGGTATACTCGCCACGGATCTTCCTGAAGTCGAAGCTGAGACAGACATGGGGGTGTGGGCCGCAGGAGTGCTTGATGTTATAGATATCGAACGGCTGATTATGCGTGAGCATGTCAGCCTTGCCATCCTGATCCCACGGATGCAGCCAGATGAAGTCGCCGTACTGTTTCTTCGCGAACCACTGCTTCCAGGCGTAGTGTATTCTCTGGATGACGGTGCCGGAAGCACCGGAGGCTTTCAGGAAGTAGGGTATGGTTCCACCGTGGCCGAAAGGGTCCACCGACCAGCCGGACTCCGGTATCACGTCCAGGTTCGTTTTAAGCCATTGGTGTCCTACAATCAGAGAGGCGAATCGGGTCAATTAAAAAGAAACGACTTGGCAGACGAGAAGAACGAGGCCATTCTGTTTGCAGAATAGTCAGCAACGCCGCGGAATAATCGGCTTTTCTGGTGCGCCGGGTACCGACAACCCAGCCGGCCGTTTAATATCCTGGGAACGGTTAGGTGAATCTTTTGAGGCTTCTACAGCTCTCATTAAGAGACGGAGAGAGAGACAGCTCGCGTAGAAATCAAAAGGATCGATGCGAGCAGCGTCGTTAAATTCGTGGGACGCTTGGGAGATCGTCTTTTGAGCGTCGTTCGCTCGTACCGTCGATCACGAGACACTTATCGCCGTGTAAATATCCCCGGGGCTCATTTAAAAGCTCATGCTCCACGGGAGAACAGGAAGAACATCGCTTTCGGTGTTTTCAGCTGGAAGATCTAGGATCTACACGGTCTGAATGTTTTTTATTTCTTCAATCGCTTCGATGCAAGTTCCTTTAACACGTTCGCGCCGGCGCTGATTTTTCTGTTTCCCGCTGTGGGGCGCCACGCGTACTCGTGCACTGCTTCATCTGGCGGTGCGCGTATTCAAATGCCCTTAGGTTACTATTTTAACACGTTGTATGCCACGCCAGTTTTACAGGGATTGCCCGTGGCGCCACGGTGAATTTTCTATTGTGCGATGCATATTATGTTGAAATATTATTTACGACAGTTAAGGTGAGTTGTATAATCGCGTTTAATGTATTTTTCGTGGTGGGGGTCACCGGTGACCCCCGCGGCGCTGTAGACCATTTTTGCCATTATCAATTGTTTAAAAAGCAACTCGAAAAAATATTTCAATTCCCGATTTTAGGATGAAGTTAGCGATGTATTTAGCGAAATGTTCCGATTACGAAGATTGCATTTCATCGAGCAATTACGCACAGAAAAAACGTCGTCGCGAATTTAAAAAGAAACCTGGAAGTGTGCGAAATGTAAGGCGATTTTGCAAAGTGTGCTATGAAAATAATTCAAATCAGTTAGGAAGAATGAGAGCAAAGAATTGCACTAAAAAAGTGGCGACATATTGTGCCTACTGTTTTGGTTCACCTTTTCTTTGTATAAATAAAATTATTTTCGCATGTTCTGTATGACATTAATTTCTTCGAAGCATTATAGTAACAATGGTACTGTTTAAAAATTTATCGGTATCGATATTTACTCTAATTATGTATTTTTACTAATGGTCGCGTCGCCGATCACCGGTGACCTCCATGGCATTGACCGTATATATTGAAATTGGTGTGAGTCAATTAAAGAAAAAGACATATCACGTATGTAGCGACCAGGTTCTCACCCTCGCCAATAGATAGATTCCTATTTGAAGCAGGTTCGAGGATTTTCTCGCAAGTTATAGCGGTGAAGCCTCGATCTCCCTTAACTAAGAAGTTCTTAGCCCACCTAAGTGTCCCCGGTCTAAGCCTTACTGATGAGTCCACTATCAGGCCCGGGACGAAACGCATCCCTTTCTTTTCCTGCCATCTTTCTACCTGCTACCCTATCAATAGCAACGACGACCACGGATTTACCAACAGGCCAGCATCATAGAACACAGACCAGCCCATCATAAGGAACCACAAGAGACAACATAGTTGTCACAATGTACATACTTACACAATATAAGTACTTAAAGAAAGGAAGGGTGTCACGGATCCAATACGTATACTCATGGATAGCTGTGACGTGCACATGTGTTGGTGTATAAGGTCAACGTGTGCAGAAGAGCTGGTTCGAATTTACCATAGAATTTGATAGACTTCGACTCGGTTGATCCAATGATTGGACGATGTCATACGATCCACGAGATGACTGTGTCTGGTTTAATTATGCAGCAAGTAACCACTCAACGTGAGTGATTATTCGCAAAGCTTGTTGAGTCGTTGAGAATAACTCGTTGGTTCGATGCTGGTGCTCTTGAGATTGTCCAAAGACTTGTGATGCATTTGGATATTGATCAACGACTTGTTCTCCTGTTTGGAAACTGATCAACGACTTGTTGTCTTGTTTGGAAACTGATCAACGACTTGTTGTCCTGCTTGGAAACTAGTCAACGACTGTTGTTTTGTTCGGAAACTGATCAACGACTGACGATCTTTCGAAGCCAAAAAGTGATCACGATTTGCCAAAGGAGAAGCGACCTCCTGGTTGGCAGTTTATCGGACCAAGAGTGGGACCCTTGGTCCGCGAATCAGGCAACCTCAAAGAAGGGAGGAACGTCCTCCATAACAAGGTCACTGGTGGAGGAATCTTGTCTCTCAGAGTGAGGTTCTTGGTGTTAGAGTGGTAATCGTGCTTCGGTGCCTAGTGGCATCGGTTCGGTGTGTTGGTGTGCGTGTGGTGGGGGAGTGAGTTGAGGAGTGTATGAGAATGGGATAGCTACGTGCTCCTCCTGTATGCCTGGTACTGGTGCTGGATGTGTGTGATATAAAAAGGCCATAGAATTGTTTTTCTTCTTCTTTCTATTTATTTAAGTTATTTTTCGCTTTCTTTTCTTTCAATAAATGTTTTTGCTTAATAAGTTTTGCTTAATAAGTTTGCTTAATAAGTCAAACACTTGGGGGGTAACCCGCACATTGGTGACCCTTCTTGGGAGGTAACGGATGAGATCACCTTGATATTATGGCTTCGAAAGTCCTAAACAACACACATGGTCTGGTCTGTTCTTTTTGTGAGTGTTGCTTTTATATGTGTGAATGTGAATGATGTTGAACGAGTGTAACTTATTTGCGACGATATAAATATAATATGTGCGAGTCCAGTCTAGTATAAATGATGTTTGAAAAATGTTTAGAAGAATGTGCTAGAATAAAACAGTTATGTGAGAATCGTGAAAGAAGAAACATGGGTATGTAACGGTTAATAAGAGTGAGAGAGAAATAGAAGAATTTTCTAGAAAGTGTCAATCAATTTTTTTGTTTAAAATAGTTTATTCCGAGTTGTTTTCATTATTTAAACATTTTTATCAAAATATACTGATGTGTTAACTGCTAAAAAGCGTATAAGATATTGGTGCCTATTACTATGCACACATTTACGTGCCCACTGTCAGCGAAATCCTAAGTGCTGTTGCATGTATTTCCAAAATTAGGTGCTAAAGAATGCCCCGTGTCCGGTGACAGGAGGAAAATATAGGAAGGTTTTTAAAAATGCACAATAAAGAGAAGAAATGGAAAGTACCGAATATGAAATAAGTCAGCATTTAGGGTCCAACTGTTAGAAGACCGTAATAGGTCTTCTAGGCCCGTAGGTAAATAGGTTATTGTCCCAGGACAGCATGGATAGCGTGAAACGTGAAATCCTATATAAAGGGAAAATAGATATAAAGGGCAAGGACAGAGGAAAATAAGTGGAAAAAATAATGGCAAGTGAAATTATACAGCTTATAAAGCATGCATTGAGATCGTCTAGTAATTCAGACGCCATCTCTCACGGTAGAATCCCGTTTCGATACGTGGTTGTAGAGGACGGTGGCTGTAATCGCTGCCTATTTATCAGTTCTCACCCTCCTAACATTCCTCGTCGGCCAGACAACCCCGTTTGACCCTGTGCAATAGCGGGGAGTTAATCCACATCCGTTGCCACAGGATAGAGACTGCGTTCCGGCTCCTTGATGGACGATTTATAGCGCCGCGCGCTCGCAGCGTCCCTAGCGACGATTGAACCAACTATCTTCCGCTCGAGGTTACTCATCTAGGTCGGTACACTCTATGGACCACGGTCAACGCTGTATTTTCGCTAATTACGCGGGTAAAAGGTAGTTTACATATATCTTAGATTCGTGTGTAAGGTTTTCTAACTATTTTTACCGGCGGAGAAAATACAATTGACGCTTTGAAATTCGCGAGATCTGGTTAGGAGAAAAGACCATTCAAAAGTATGTGCACAACGCGGTGGCAAAAAGGAACGCGGTATAGGATTCGATTCGCCAATGGCGGCAGCGTGTTTCTTTATTTCACCGTGGCATGGCTTCGGTCTTTGTGTTTTCAAAGCCGGGGAAAACGAATTTGCAGAGGCTTCTATTTTTCCACGATAAACGATCGTCGATCGTGTTCGTCGGAACGCTCGCGTATCGCCAGTTGACGAATAGAATTCTCTGCGATCCGCGCAACTTCCGACGTGGAAAATGGACTACTGGGAAGCACGAAGCTACGAATAGAAGAGGATCAAATAAACTGCATTTTTGGAAAGCGATGCATGCTCGAAATTTATGCGTTAAATACGTTTTTTATCCAAACCTAACTCTACAGATCATATACTCTAATCAATAACTTTAAATAATAAATGAACCTAACACTGAGATCTAATTTAACATCGGGTGTCCCAAAATTCAGGAAAGAAGTGATTTTGATAGAAAACACAGATTTTTAATTAAAAATTGTAAATATTGCTGAACAATGAAGACGTGTTGTTCCTTCCTATAGCGTTCCGTTTTTAATAACCTTGAACTGTCACCTGTCATGCTATCTTTCCTTTTTCGTTGGCGATACATTACTATAGAAATGTCGCAATATTCAAATCTTACATGAATTTTGCGTACTACAGATTTCAGTTCAGTTACTCGGTAAATAAACTTAATCTGAATTTAACCTAAACTTAATATTACGTAATGACGTAATATTTAAATCCTAACCTAAAACCTCAAAACTTAACCTAAACCGAATATTTCAATTCGTTCGTAATCCAGATTCAACATTCTAACCTAACTTTAATTATTCAAATGTTCATTATCCAAATTCGACATCCTAATCTGACACCAGCTTGAATCTAATCTACATCTCATATTTTATCGCTCTAACGTGTCACGCAATGTCGATGAATCGACAGTTGGAGAGAATGGAAATTGCATTAATCATAGTACAGTAAAGTCATAGCTCCTAATACAATTTGAAAAATAGAGTATTTCGTGAATGGATCACAATTCACAAATCAGATTTAAGAGGATACATCGAGACGAGGCATTGGCGTAGAGGTGCAATGTTTACCAATAACTGTGAATAAAAACCGTAGTGACGTAATTCATACCATTACTGTATCAGCGACTTCGAGAACGTCAAAAGTGAGGTTAGGTATCCTTTTCTATGCCTCTATTACTCCAACTATCAACTTACCAGCGATATACAGTATCAAAAATTCTAGTCCGAATGTTACCCATATCCGGGGCCATAATTTAAATTTCAAACCTAACTTAATCCCCTGGACTGTAACTTCGAGTCTAGCTCGTCATGAGTTATTCATGCCAAACTGCACGAAGCTTTCACACTCGACATTCTAACTTATTAAAAACTTGTATTATTTGTATTATCGTATTATTTTGTTCTGAAAAAATTGGATACATAGTGATCAATTAAAATTAAATGCTTTCCCAGTGCAGAATTTTTACAATCAAATTGCAATACATCCCAATTGGACCTAACGCTCGAATTCTAACCTCCAAACTCCGTCACTGAGAATTTCTTCCGTAATTATTTAGAAAATGGCGGTGGGGGGGGGGG
>NW_016911580.1:22938-38985 GCF_001483705.2 Eufriesea mexicana | reverse complement strand
GGGGGGGGGGGGGGGGGGTCTCACCGATTTTGATGATTTTTAAACATGTTGTAAAAGTTGACACTTTGAAGAACTTTTTGATTATACATATAATCAACGTCCAGCGTCAATTTTCGATATTTTTTTCTGAAAAAGATGGCTGCTGCTATATTGAATTCTGTATATATGTATACCTCTGTAACTCTGTGTGCGTCAGTCCAGTATCCCTTAAGTCAATCCATACCCCTTAAGAAACTCTTGTTTCTATTTAAAAATAATGGCATGGCGATCAACGACGAATAATGTACAATGTGTCAAGAAAAATAAAATAGAAGATGAATTCCTGATCGGAATAGGAGAACCTAATTCATTAAATTAGTTACTAGGTAGAGAATAGTTAGGTTTAAGTAAGGTTTGGATTAGGTTTTTTTATTTAATTCGACTCAATCGAGTTTTTAAGTACACCCGTTATACGCGTTCATTGCGGGCAGCCTCCATGTATTTATATAAACCACGAACAATTGGCGCCTCCTCATTTACGCACACGTTGTCACAAAAACGTAGCTACAGGCAATTATGGTTACATATATAATACATGAAAAATTTCAAAATAATTTCGTCGAAATGGAAACGAGACCTCGCTTTTCCTAAATAATTACCATTTCTTCTTCCCCAAAAAGACGTTGCATCGCAGAAATTTCGCTTCTACTCTGCCCTAGGAGCAATAATATCTCGTCACGTTAATATCGCATTAGGAGAAAGAGCGAAACGCAGGCAGGAGCAATTATTCCGCTAATGCAATAGTTGCCGACCAAAGCGCGTCGCCAAAATTCCTGGCAAACCGAATTCGAATTCAGGATCCTGCAGTGCACAGACATCGGCGCAGCCCCGCAACAAGAACAACAACAACCGGCAGATGCACTTGGTGTGCATGAGCCAACGATGTGCAGCTAAGCGTGCGTGTTAACGTCGCTGTCGTGTGGATACAGTCTGTACGCTACTGCTTCTCTGGGCTAAGTACAACGCTCCTCCGGATTTACGTTAACGTCGCCACCACTATCGATTCCGCCTCGTTTTCCCCTAGAAACATTAAATTCCCCTATTTCGTAGCTCCGAACGCGATGCACGCGGAGCCACTGTTTCCACGATAAAACTGAAACGGGGAAACGGAAGGGGACGTTTCTGAGGAGATAAACGGGACAGATACCCGAGGACGTTCGGAAGAGGAACTGGGTCAATCCGGATGGAACATTTGGGTCAGCCATCCGGAAGTCCCTAAGGGGACACGATAAGGCATGCCTGGACGAATTTATGTGCCGTAAATCGAAGGCGCAAGATCGACCGGGAATCGCAGGTTTCATCGACAGGTTAGCGGTGCTCGGTGCTCGTTATTAATGGAATTAAATCTCATCCGGTCAGCGGTCGTTTTCATTAGCGGTCTTCCAATTGTTCCACGCCGGCGAAATGCACTTCGATTTCCAAGCGTGGCGCTCGCGGCCGCTATTGTTTCCGGGGAATCACCGCGCGAAGGCTCGGCCTTGCGGCCACGATTTTCGATTACCGTCACGCTTTATACGTATCAGGGGAATAATTTCTGCGGATAATAGATGCGAGATGGAGACGCGGGCTTTTTAACCAGATAACTATGGAGCTGGGTTTTGAAAATCCCCCCGCGCTGTGCGGAGTTAAGATCGAGCAAAGTCGAGTCAGGTCTCCTATAATAGGATTAATTCGAACCGTGTTATATGAAAATCAGGATTACTCGAAATCAGAAAATGCGTTCTATGGAAATATCCGCGTTATGAGGAACATAGTAATAAGACAAATCGGATTAATTTATACCATGTTATATGGAAAGTGTCTTATATGAAACTCAGAAATAATACAAAATGGACGAACTCGTACCGCGTTATATGGAATCTCAGAAATAAATAAATTGTACATAAATCAGACCTATATAAAAGCTGCATTCTCAAAGTATCAAGTTGCGATTGATACGGTTAATAAATAAAATTTTATAATAGAAATGGCAACGAATATGTAGATTTTTACATATTTGAATTTAGGTTTGTCGAATATAATACATAGTTCGTATAATAAAATTATAAACTAAAAAAATTGTTTCCAACGAAGAAACTTAATTTGATACATATTAGTGACGCATCCTAGTTTAAAATAGGATTCTAACGTGTTAAAATTAAACGGTTTATTACTTTGTTTTATATAATTATCTTTTGGGTGCCTATCAAAGCCCTTATTAAAATCTTTTCTATCGTAAGTTCTCTTATGCATCGATGTTATTCCATATTTCTTCTTATTTATATTTATTTCCGAAACAAATGTTTTATCCTCAAACGCTCTTATGAAACCGCTTCAGTCTGATCAGAATTCAGACATTCTTATCACGTGGTTCATACATCGAGGATACCACGATTAGATTGTTTTATTATTCATCGTCATTGTCAAATATTTGTAGTCTAACTCTTTTTTTCTGGCTAGCCGAAAATCCTCCTCACTTTACAAATTTTCTTCTTGGTTTTCAAATGTACTCTTATTTTATAGTTCTTCCAAAACCTCTATATATGGAGCCAAGCAATTTTGAAATTCTCTTTTAAATTTTGCACTGCGCATCATTGGAAGATTGCAAAAATTTAACCGAATTTAATTTAATCCAATAAGTGCTGCCATATATAAATTTTTCAAGCCATTTGAGTTGTAGCAATGTTTTTCTACGAAAAACGCGTTATAAGGAGACCGTGTTATAGGTGACAACAGCTGTCACAATTTTCGCTTTGCGTTGTATGCAAATCGCGTTGTAGAAACACGATTGTATACGTGTCTTCTGTAGGAGAAATACCCCTATGATAAATTCTACGAAACAGGTTAAGAAAAATGAGCAAGGATTACATTTTTATGAAAAATTAAATCAAAAAATGAATTATACATCGTTGAAAGAATTATAATTAATTTGTACTCGAGCAGTAACACTTAATAAGCGTTTATTATAATACCTTCAAGCCTAACCCCTTAACTCCTTAATGATTTAACACTAGGTTTACGGACGTTATCTGTATACCTATTTCCAAGGTCACCTGTCAAATTGACAGGTAAAGGAAACCACGTGCCTTTTTCTTTAACGATTAGTTCAATTTAAAAACAATTATATATTATATTAACAGTCTTAACCCTTTGCACTCGAGAGGTGACTCTCAGTCACCATTTGTTTTAATGTTATAATTTACATAATGGATGATGATAATTATATTAAGAACATCGAAATAAAATTATTCTATTCGTTCGTTTCTGACGGAAATTCACAATTTCCTTTTTTGAATTTTAGTATAAAGAGTATCAGTGAGCTTATAAAAATCTAAGAGCTTCGAATTGCATCTTCATAACGAAGAAATTTTCGAGTTCAAAGGGTTAATATATTGTAGTATCGCAGAATGCCCACCTCGTGTGTAGGTGACTGGTTTGGAAAGTCGTCGAGGGTTCGAGGGCCAGGTCATTCGGAAAAATCCCGGCGATGCGTCAGGCCCTTAGCATGACCACATTTGGTCGTGTTGGGGGAGGCTTTTTAGGGAATATATGTAGGATATTTTTTGACTTCCCCAGGTATAGAAGCTCGGTTAGCGTCTGGCGGCCAGACGAGCCTGGGGAAGTTGGGGCCAGGCCGTGTGAGGTAGCCTCGCTCAACCCCGGTTTTCCCCATTGTAAACCGGGGGTGACGCGTCCGTGGGCACCTCTCGGGAAGGGTCCCCGCGTGGGTGACCCTTCGGAGAGCCTAACCTGAAGGAGGAATCCCTTCCACCCCAGAGCGTTACGTGGAGGGAGCTTTCTCCTCCTTCGGGGGAGGCTCTTGCCTTCCAGACTGGCTTAAAAGGGCCCGCTCTGGAAGATAGGGGAGAGTTTTGAGATAGTCATTAGAGAGTTGAGGTAGTCCATGAGAGAGTTGAGACCGAGAGTTGCGATTGCGAGAGTTACGCGTTATTGAGAATCGAATAGAAAATACAGACTGCAGTGAATCTGAGTATTCCGAGGTACTCTCCAGCGAGTAGAGACTGTGTGACCCTACATATATAAAGAAGGCAGAAGTGGTTAAGAGACGATTCTGGAGAGACGATTCTTGAGAGACGCTTCTTTCGAGAGACAGTGCTTGAGAGATAGTTAAGCTGGGTCAGTGAGTTGTAATTGTGTTGTTAGTTATAATTGTGTTGTTAGTTGTAGTTATAAGAGTTTAGTTGATATATATCTATATTCGTAGTCTTTACCGTCACCGCACATTGTATTATTATTTTATCATTAACACGTTCAGTGCTACGTCAGTCCCTAGGGACTGACAGCAGACTTTTCGTTTGGACGGTGTGGATTCTAGGGACTGACAGCGAATTTTTCGTTTGATCATCATCGGTGCGTAAGACTGGCATTGTCGAGGGTTAAATTATCAATGACAATTAATATATTGTAAAAATTTAATTCCCTCTGCTAAAGTAAATCTTTACACTTCCGTGGCTTTTTTCGACTGATCGTTTCTTGGTGATCGCCTTTTGCCTTTCTGGTATTCCCCACCCCATTATCTTCTGTTTATAATTTGTATATTTGTGCATTGGCTGTACCATTCTCACAGTCCAAACGACAAAGTGAAACAAAGTAATCTTCTGCTCATACCCTTCGGTATACTTGAGCGCTCGGCATCGAGTGCTCACTAGCTGCCGCCTGAGCGGAAAGTATAGCAAAATCGGCGCCGCACTCAACGTGTTAATAAATAGTTTTATATTATTTAACAACCATCCTGTCTCTACAATATGTTAACTAAATCTGTTACCATCGTATAATTGGAGCAACCCTTCCGTCAAATTGACGGGTTCCGTAAATCTAGTGTTAAGTTCCAATAGCATAGGCCCTAAACAACAGGCAGGTCGATTACGCGTTGGCCCATTCCCGGCTGTAGCTGAGCGTTCAAAATAGCCCAAATGCACGTGTCTTTCGGTATATAAATGCACGTGTAAAGTGCAATTAATTTTATTTTGCAAAATGTTCGATAAATAATGACTACCAATTGATTATTACACAAGAAAGATTTATAAGATTTATTTATTTCAACCCATTACGTACAGCACAGCGTAATGTCCTTTATTAAATATGCCTGCGGCTATACATGCTTCGATTTCAATTATTTCTGAGCTGGAGTGCAAATGCTCTGGAGGTAGCCACCAAACGGTTGAATTGAAATTTTCATTGTCGATTTTTGCGCGTTATTTGCAAATAAACTGATGAACAGTAATTTGCCAGAGGACTGCAGACAATTATTTTCATGTAAGTAACGGGAAATAACTGCTCAAGACCTTAATATTTCAAAGATTGCATTGAAAATTAGGAATATATTCTAGAAATATTATAATATTGATTAAAACAATATAAAAATATCGATTTTTCTGACGGTTTATCAGAATTCCCTCGTAACCTCTTCCCTCGGTTAAACATCGTGGAGACTATGTCTATCAAAAATACATAGCTCTCACAGCTGTCCTCAGACACCGATTCAGACTCGGACTGCCTCTCGCGCGTTGCATTCATCCTTAAAAACCCTTGCACTCACACACTCGTAGCTTGGAAAACGACCAGCCGCACTTCTCACCCAAACCTGAGAAATAAATACACGCAGTATAGTCCCGTAAACTTCACTCCGCACATCGTTCACTGGCGCCAGACATACTTCATACACCCCACAGTATTTACCGGGTAATTCGTCCCTTTTCCCGAGACACTTCCTATTTTTCGTGAGAAAGTTCACGTAATTTTCTTCTCCATGTCTGCGTATGGTATGCATCACGGTATTGGTGCAATTTCTGAACAATTTTGTGGATATATAATGTGGATTATATCGCGATATAATACCATATTCATAGGTTAGAATACACGTAGTCGATAAGTAGGTTACTTCTCTATTCTAACTTGTATCACGAAAGAGATACGTATTTAGTTGGCACTAGGTCGTTATGTAGATGCAATATTAGTGCTGATGTATTGCAGTAAGTTTTAACTCGATTGCGTCAATTAATCAGTATATTATATCTTACTACGTTTGAGGCAAGGGACCTATATATCAGACGTGACATGTCATATTTCACGTTAGTTGACGACTGAATAAGACTGGTAGAAATACGAGTACCCGAGAAGCATAAAATTACTTTTGGTTTCGAGATTAAGTAAAAATAGATAGGGAACGTATCAAGATATATATGAACATGTTAAAAGTGAGGTTAATTATAAATTTTATATCAAAGTCATGTCACTTTCATTAAAATTATTATTCTGCTTTTCGTCTTTCCCTTTCATCGAAATAACACAACGTTGATGAAAAGATATCGAAAAGTATAGCGTTCTATGTATCGAATCTCTTCGATTTTCAAGAACGCTTATCACGCGCCAAATTAACCCTTTGCACTCGAAAATTTTTTGGCTAAAGAAGAGAAGAAATTCAAAGATTCTCTACTAAAAAGCTGACGATACTTTTTTCAGCAATAAATAAAGAATTGTATAATAATAGAATTGTAGAATTATTCGATTTCGATACCTCGCACACTGTCATATTACAATTAAATTTGATATATTAATTAATATCGATCTTCCAATTTTTATGAAATGGTGACTGAAGCTCACCTCTCGAGTGACAGACCATTACATTACAGATTTAATCACTGCAATTTTAGCGTTAACTTGGGATATATGAAATCCCTTATGGTATTTAACATATTATAGTCACACCATTTTCTACTGTAAGTGTAGAGTCCTACGTATCGAACCTCTTCAATCTCCAAGAACGCTTATCACGCGTCAAATTAATATCGCGTGATTAGTTTCGTAATATTAAGGATCCCGAGTGCGATGTTAAAATAGAGCGTTTATTTACGGTAAAAGTATACGATAGTTATAGCAGAGACGTTTATCGGAGAACCGTTTCGAACACGCGTTTATAAGTATATGTACGATGTTTCAGCGATTCGCGTCGAAGACGAACCGACTTCTCAATTTTGGTCTGTCTTGCGTCTCGTCGTGTCCTGTCCGGTGTTTTCTCCAGTTTGGTTCTGATTGGTTAGGATAAATATCAGCGGAGGAAAAGTAAAGATTTTTGATTGGACAGAGGGTGCGACGGAAGGACCTTTGGCCGAGGAGTAGGGAACTGTCAAGAAGCCGATTTTCGATGGTCAATGACGTGATTTACAAGTGGTGTCCGTCCATCGCCATGGTGGGTCTGTCGCACGTGGTCCAATCTGTCGAGTCTGGTACTTGTAAATTTTCTGAACTTTCGCATTTAGATACATGACTTAATCCGCTGAGAGGGCGGCGAGGCACGTCTAACCCTGGGCGTAACAGTCGTAATACAAAATAATAAAGTCTTTAGAATTATCGAAAATTAAAGGAAGAGTTATGCTATGAACACGCTCTACGGAACAAAACGATTATTTAATACTAGGTTTACGGACGCTATCTGTATACCTATTTCTACGTATTTGACACCTGTCAAATTGACAGGTAAAAGAAGCCACGTGTCATTTTTTTTAACGATTAGTTTAATTTAAAAATAATTACAATATTAACAGTCTTAACCCTTTGCACTCGAGAGGCTCCCTTCAGTCGCCATTCGATAAAATTTCGAAGATCGATATTAATTAATATATCAAATTTAAGATAATGTAACGGTATGCAAGGTATAGAAATCAAATAGTTCTACATGTTAATTATTATACAATTTCTTATTTACTGCTGGAAAAAATATCGTTCACTTTATAGCAGAAAATCTTTGAACTCCTACTCATCTTTAGCCAAAAAATCCTCGAGTGCAAAGGGTTAATATAAGTTAACTAAATCTGCTATAATTGGAGCAACCCATCCGTGAAATTAACGGGTTCCGTGAATCTAGTGTTAAATAATAAAATAAATTAAAGAATCGTTTGAGGAAATATTCACCAACACGATTTGCTACCTTTCTTTCCCCTTGTATTCCCCGTTGTCATTTACTTTACTTTCCTTTATGAATTCCATGCATTCCACTGCTTCCTGCACCGCAATGGACTCGAATGAATAAAATAAGGGGTAAAAAAGGATCTGACGGAGCCACGGTATTCCCAGGCAGTGGTTGGTAAATGAATGATCGTCACGGTGCTTCAGCGTTCCCGGCTCGAAACTAATTCGAGTTTCCTAATGCCCGATGTCGCGAGGACGCCAGCAATTCCGGACCGGTATTTTCGATTCAGACGCGCGGTACTCGAAATCGTTCGAGCGTGCTTAAACATTAACGTCCACTGCCGGATTGTTACCGGTCCGTTAGTCCGTACGATCCGCATTCACAGAGTCATCGGTGGCCGCTGGTCGTAGCGCGGAAATTGCGTCAATTATTCGAGGAAGCCGGCTTGGCCCGCAAATTGCGCGTTCCACCCTGCTTCCAGAGGGTTTACAGTTTGTTGCAGACGTTTCGAAGGAGCATTCCGAACTGCGAAACGACGGAGGACGTAACGCGATTGGTGACTCGTCGATTAAAAGGATCTCAGAAGCGAACGAATTTCTTTGGAGAAATGATTTCATCGTGGACTCCTGATAGTCTGACACGTACTTAACCCCTTCATTCCTGCAGACGTTGTATGACGTCACGCTACAACATGGCGGACGCGATACAACGTCCACGGAGTTCAAAGCTGTTAGAGGTTAGAAAATTCTTTCTGAACGCTTATAATGCATGATATTATATATTTTGATAAAGTTTTTAGTAGATTTAAACAAAAATAAAATTTGTTAAATTAATTTATGACCGGACGTTTGTTACTGGCTTAATAACTCGTGAAGTGTGAAGGTTAACCTAACCTCCAAACTCTGTCACGGAGAATTTCTTCGGTAATTATTTAGAAAATAGAGCGTCTCATCGATTTCGATGATTTTTAACTCGTGTCTTCCTCGAGGTGGGTAGTCGACTGTATTTTGTACGGTGTGTACGTTAGACAACATCACTTAATCCTCTATAGGGCCGTATAACTCTCAGGTCACATGCTGATATATTATTTTATCAAATAATTTTAGTTTTTTCACAAAATGGCGTATATGTCTTAAGTATATAATGTCTCTGAGATAACCAGTAACTATATTGATGACAGTTGGCAACACCTGTCCTGTTCAACCTGAAATATCAAAGTAAATGCCTTGCGAGTTGTCTGCAGATAGAAACCAACGGAATCACCTTGTGCAATTGACATTATTTGTGCTTCTGTCGGTACATAATGGCCCTGGGTTTGTATATCAATAACAACTTATTTGTCTGCATTTCAATAATCATTTTATTACTATTTGTATATGATACAGTTTTCCGACTTCCAGATTACAGTGAGCTATTATGGTAGATTTCGGTATATTTAGGATAATGCTTGTGCTTCCTCCTATTTTCAGATTTATATATCATATACCCAAGATATGGATACAAAATCGCATAAAAATAAAAGAGGAATTAAAATTAGGCGCATTAGCAATAATAGACCCGAAGATTCTTTATTAGATTCTGAGTCCGACGAAGATCATCCAGTAGTATTTACCCGACTATGCATACGTATCATTGACAGTGACGATGAATTTAGTACCGAATCATCATCGGATGAGGAAAATTCAGGACCGCGAAAAATTGTTCGGCAATCAGTATCCCAGACGAATAATAGTTGTCATCGCCCTTGGAAAGGAGATTGCCCTGAAGACCCCGAGGACCCTACCCTCCTGTGACCTATTTTCGAAAACTACTTGACAGTGAAATAAAATGTTCCAAACGCAACGTACATCTATGTTTAATGCCAAGTATAAACAGTTTTATGAAATTTCACGCTTAAGCTTTTATGCATAGAAGTGCAAACATTGTAAGCCGTTGTTGCTTCAAAGTTACAAAGTGAATTAATTATAATAAAATTATATAAACTGGTAAATTCTTATTAACCTGTATATGTAGGTTTATAATCGTTGATTTTTCGTTGCATTAATTTTTTATATTTAAGAAAATATTCGGTCCATAAAAGATTAACGTTTTAATAATTAAGAACTGTCTGACGTTCATCATCGATGTTCCAACTTGGACTTGGCTTAAGTCTGTAATCGGACCTAACACTCTAATTAAACGTAATCTAAATCGAACCCAGTGATAACTGTAATCAACAGCTAACAGTCTAAATCAGATCTAGCTTCGAGTAGTTTAACTCTAGATGGGTAAGCATTAATTAGATTGATTGTTACTTCCAACCCTATTTAGACTGTTTAGCCTTGAAGTACCGTTTTAGTATACAAGTCAAATCTCCTATAACACGATTAATTCGTACCGCGTTATATGGAAATCGTGTTATAAGAGAATCAGAATTAATTAATAAGCGAAAACTAAAATATATTCGTAAATTTTAATATATTTAGAATCTTTCGAGGTCAAGACGAAATAAAGCAAACGAATAAAAAGTACAAATAATTCGAGATTAGTATGGATCGTTGGCTGCCAAATTCCGTTATTGGGAATTTAATATTCCGTTTCGGAATGTGGAATGTGAACACGCTTTTGCGAAACTGGCTCTCAAGGGAGGTCCACGAAGAGTTCTTTCCTACGATGACAAAGATCATTTGGAAGGAGTACAGTCGAGTCTCCTACAACGCGATTAACTCGTACCGTATATTAACTCGTACCGCGTTATACGGAAACCGTGTTATAAGAAAATCAGAATTAATCGAAATCAGGAAACGCGTTCTATGTAAACCGCGTTATGATAAACATGGTAATAAGACAAATCGGATTAACTTATACCGCGTTATATGGAAACCACTGCCGCGTTATACAGGAACCGCGTTCTAAGAAACTCAGAAATAATACAAATTGAACGAACTCGTACCGCGTTATATGGAATCCAGAAATAAATAAATTGTACATAAATCAGACCTATGTAACAATTGTATTCTCAAAGTATCAAGTTGCGATTGATACGGTTAAATCGGTTAATAAATAAAATTTTATAATAGAAATGACAACGAATATGTAGATTTTTACATATTCGAATTTAGGTTCATCGAATATAATACATAGTTCGTATAATAAAATTATAAACTAAAAAAATTGTTTCCAACGAAGAAACTTAATTCGATACATATTAGTGACGCATCCTAGTTTAAAATAGGATTCTAACGTGTTAAAATTAAACGGTTTATTACTTTGTTTTATATAATTATCTTTTGGGCGCCTATCAAAATCCTTATTAAAATCTTTTCTGTCATAAGTTCTCTTATCTATCAATGTTATTTCATATTTCTTCTTATTTATATTTATTTCCGAAACAAATGTTTTATTCTCAAACGCTCTTATGAAACCGTTTCAGTCTGATCAGAATTCAGACATTCTTATCACGTGGTTCATACCTCGAGGATACCACAATTAGATTGTTTTATTATTCATCGTCACTGTCAAATATTTTCAGTTTAACCCTTTTTTCTTAATTAGCCGAAAAACTCGTTATACGGAAACTGTGTTATAAGAAAATCAGAATTAATCGAAATCAGGAAATGCGTTTTATGGGACCCGCGTTATGAGAAACATAACGTTATAGGAACACATAAATTTGCATTAATCCTATGTTAAAATTTTTTAAGGTCATTTGACATTTATATTTTTTAGGACGTCACTAATTTTAAGTTATATATTAAAGTCAGCTATTCTTCTTTTTCGTAATATAGCTTAAAATTTATGCACGTCCCGAAAGAAATGAAATGTATAGTTGGTCCAAGCGATATAACTCGCTCGTAAATTATGGTATTAAGCGACGGCCTCAATTGATGTCAAAATGACACCGTTGACTCACGTAAAACCGCTTGTACTCGTAGCTATTTAACGTCGTAGAGTAAATTGGAAAAAGAATTGTTAATTAGCTTCCAATTTTAACATACAAGAATTTTAATATTCCAAATTTTAATATTTTAACATTCCAGAAAAATATTTGACATGTATTTTCTTTTCTACTGGCAGGGATGAAAACAGCCCCTAAAATTAGAAGTCGAAAACATATTTTTGAACTATGTCAGGAACCAACATAATTTTTCGAAACGTGTATTTTTAGAAGTGCAATTCACCCATGTATAAATTTTTGAGAAAGAATTATTTGTTTAAATAATATACTACAATTTGAATTTTTCTTTATTCAATTATCATACTAAATACCAATTCACATTCATGGCAATTAATATCAAATTATAGGTCAATATAGATGATACGTGTTTCTGAAATTTTAAATAATAATTCTTATATTTATTGTTATTTATTTATTATAGTATTATATATTTATTATTATATTATTTCGTGCTATGAGAAACATTTTAGGTCGTGTTCTGATCAATTATTGCTATTATTCAGAGTAGGGCAAAATTCATTGAGACTGATTGGTCAGAACAGTGTGATTGGTCGTTGGCTTTGTCTTTTTATGTTATTTAAGGATATCGAAAAAAATTATAAGATGTCATTTAAAAAACATCGATGATCTGAAATATTACTGTCATATGAGCCGTTCACTGCACAAATCGATTAACTCCACTTTTTGAAAAATCTTAAATATAAAAAGTTACGACTATACCAAGTGCTTTGATATTTAAATTTAAGATTTTTCAAAAAGTGAAGTTAATCGATTTGTGCAGTGAACGATTCATATTCATATGAGACCCTTCAAACAGTGCAGCTTTGTCCCAAACAGTTTCATAGCGACATTGGGTGCCCCACCCTGTATGACATGTCGTTGGTTATTTCTAGGACAGTCATATACCTTATCTTGGTACCAACCATAACTCTCAGGACATCAATTTTCATGACCTATTTTGTCTTTAATTGACTCACTGTTGTAAAATATTACAATTTAATTGTAAAAACTTATTGTCAGCAATACTCAGCAATAAAATAATTATTTTCAAATGGCCACTGTGAGGCTTATTTCCCTCTAAATATGAGTCGAAACAGTTGAATTTTTATATTGAATTTTTAAAAATTGTTATATTTTTATATTAAGTGCATGCTTTTGACTAATTATACTATAAAGTACCTAAAATTATGGAAATAGATGGAAACAGGTAAATGGAGTATTTTTCTTGTCTCTTAGCTTAGCTTTATTAGCTTCTCGCAAATCTTCTGCCTACTTTAACACTATATTTAGGTTGTAGAAATTAAAGAAGTATATCTAATTTATTAAAAAATATATAGGATTTCATTTCAAACAGAAAGGGAAGTATTTCCTACAAATACTTACAGATATAATAAAGTATTATAATAATATAGTAATATACTATAATACAGAAATGCATATAAATATTGCTGCATTCACTCTACGAGCGTCCCCCATACAGGGTGTCTTCAAAATAGCCGCAAAACTGGATTAATAGTAATTCTATATGCAAAAATAACTTAGAAAAATTGCAATATTTTTTCATGTAAGGCTTCCTTTTCGAGAAAAATAAGATTCAGAATCAATCAGGTCTTTCTTCAGCCTATTTTTGCATGTAGAATCATTACTCTGCTAGTTGCAGGATTTTCTGGACACCCTGTATATCGCCCAAAATAACTATTTCTAATATTTTTAACATGTTCATAAAAATGATATCTATGTTTAAATTTTTGTTCACAATTATCAGATGTACCTTTCATGTTTCTGAAATACGTAAATTCATATAAAACATACAATACACAGAATATGAAAAATAAAATCCACATTTCCAAAATTCTCCACTGGCAAAGAAAATTTCTGAACAAATCTGTCTACAAATCACTTAACGCTCTATCCCAAGATCATAAATCACCTATGACCCAGACCTAACATCTAACCGAAGCCTCAACACCTATAATTTAACGTCTGACTTCCAAATTTTCACTTAAACCATATATTTCACGGTAGCAAGTATAGCAAGTAACGGGTGTCCCAAAATTCACGCAAGAAGTAATTTTGACAGAAAACGCAGGTTTTCGATTAAAAATTGTAAATTAAAAATTGCTCAACAATCAAGCGTTGTTCCTTCGTCTAGTGCTCCATTTTTAATAACTCTGAACTGTTAGCTGTTGAAGTCTTTTCACTTCGTTGGCAACACTTTGCCGCACAAATGGCGCGAAATTCAAATTCCGAGTGAATTCTGGGACACCCTGTACGAACGAAATCAATGTCGAAGCAAAAACCGAATCCCTGGTAGACACTTGCGAGGAACTCGACGAGGGGAAATGTGTCCAAGGGCCGAAGAGTAGGGGAGAGAAACGAGGGAAGTCCGATGGAAGGGTGTGGCGTGGCCTAATGTGAGCGAACAAACCATTAAACTACACTCAGCCGGTACTCGACTGATTATAACCCATTAGACACGACATGTGTGCATTAAGCGAGTTATCGCGCTTAGGCCAGTCCCTGCTGTGCGATCATGGCTGACGCCATGATGAACCTAACGATTCCGATGGGCACGACGTGCAATTCGCAAGGCGACACCGAAGGAAACCGGTGTCAAAGGACTCGTAGAAACACTCCACGCGAGTGTTCCCTTCGTTTGGTTATTTTAGATCATGTTCAAAAAATCGCGAAGTCAATTAGCAGGCTGGATCTCGCGAGAAAATCATACGGGTAAAAGATTCACGCGAGAGGGAAGTCGAGGGTAGATAAGGGGGTGGAAGGGTGGCCGACAAACAAGTTGGGAAAAGTTAGGGGGAGGAATCCAGCACGCTTTCGAGAATAACCAATCGTCGTTCGAACGTTTCTGGAGCACGCTTGGACTTTAATTCCACGGAATTGCCAAGTTCATCCGGGCCAAGTATCGCTGAAGGGGAAGCTTTTTCGTGGAAAACGAGACGGATTCTTGGTCCGAAATCGACGCCCTAACTTCTCGCGAAACGACCTGCACGTAGGGGAGAAGTTACCGGTGGAAAGTGTACTAATTTGATGGTAACTAATTTTCTTCTTCGAGCCCCAGGTGCAAACTTTTAACCCATTGCAGTCCTAATTTTTCAATTTTCTTCTCGATAGTTCTTTGTTATTTTAGGTGCCTTGATTTGGATGTGCTTTAAGAGATAATTTATAGGTAAGATACAATTTAAAATTTTTTTTCTATTGATTGCATCGATAGTAGCATTGGAAATTTACATGGATATGATATTTATGGAATTTTTAGATGCTTGAGAAGTTAGTTAAAGTCGAGTCATGTTTGACAAGAAAGTTTAAAGGGTTGTGAAATAAATTAAATTAATTAAAATGCAATAATATTTTGCTATTTAATATTTTATTTATTTTGATATTTTTATACTTAATATTTACTATTTAATATTTATCATTTAATATTTAATACTTTACTGATTTTTATACTTTTATATTTGTTTAATATTTAATATTTAATATTCAATATTTTATTTATTTTCATACTCTTATATTTAATATGTAACATTTAATATTCGATATTTTATTTATTTTGGTACATTTAAATTTAATGTGTAATATTTAATATTTAATACTCAATATCTCATTTATTTTTATATTTTTATATTTAATATTTACCATTTAATATTCAATGCTTTATTAATTTTTATAATCTTACATTTAATATTTAATATTCAATATTCAATATGTTATTTACTTTCATACCCTTATATTTAATATGTAACATTTAATATTCAATATTTTATTTATTTTTGTACATTTAAATTTAATGTGTAATATTTAATATTTAATACTCAATATCTCATTTATTTTTATATTTTTATATTTAATATTTACCATTTAATATTCAATGCTTTATTAATTTTTATAATCTTACATTTAATATTTAATATTCAATATTCAATATGTTATTTACTTTCATACCCTTATATTTAATATGTAACATTTAATATTCAATATTTTATTTATTTTTGTACATTTAAATTTAATGTGTAATATTTAATATTTAATACTCAATATCTCATTTATTTTTATATTTTTATATTTAATATTTACCATTTAATATTCAATGCTTTATTAATTTTTATAATCTTACATTTAATATTTAATATTCAATATTCAATAT
>NW_016911580.1:5956-22647 GCF_001483705.2 Eufriesea mexicana | reverse complement strand
AATATTTAATATTTTTATTAAATTAAAACAAATTTTATCGATAAAATTAATAAGACATAAAAGAAATGAATAAAAATAGAAAAATAACTTGTGTTTATATGTTTTATTTTTCCCTTCAATTTGAATATATTTTGCATGTTCAAGTATAAGATAGTACTGTTTTAATAATTCAGCCTTCATCCGCTTGCCTGCCTGACCTTAAAACGTCCTACGTCACTAGTAGCCGTCTGACACGATACGTTCCGCGTCTACTTGGGTCGTTCGATAGAGCGTCGACCTTTACTACTGACAGACTCGTCTAGTAGCAAAGCGTCGCATTAGTCATGAAGAGCTGCGAGCAAAAGGAAGGATAATAAATACCGTGCGCCACTTGTTGCTCTCATTTCATGGAAATCAAAGATACTTTGAGCTCCTGAAGATTCTATAAAACGCCATTTAGATCTATCTTTTATAGATGTACTTTCATGTCAGAAATAAGAAGCTTTTCGATTTATAAAAATTTTCATTGAGGAATCTGGCAAATACGATAACGCAGAGCTGCCATCTGGACCAAGTACTGTACTTTAAGCATAATATTTCAAACTCAGAGCTCAGTTTAAATTTATATCGTAATCGACTTATGACTTAACCTGTCACTTTAGGTCAATTTCACTAATACTGTACAACAAATTTTAACTTTTCCTCTAACCTGTAACATCCATTAGGTGATCCTTATACAGCTTACTTTCCCGAACACTGAATCTGCAATTGAACTTGTTCAATCGAACTTGCATCACATTCAGTTTCCGAAAAATATAAGTTTTTCTAAAAGAGACACGATTTTTGGGTAAAATTTAATATTACGTGAATATTGAGAATGTTAAGAGGATTACTCTTATCTTAAAAATTAGGCGAGAGTACGTCGAGTTTATCACTGTCTATAATTATATTTATTCGTGCTTCTGAATAACTATAATTGGTCATCAAAGTTTAAAAATAAGCTTCCAAGCGTACTTTATACATATGTTCTGACATTTTTACAAAAAGTTTTTTACCTGACACGAATTTGCTATACAGTAGTGTAGTCTGTAAATTTTTCTAAAGAAGAAATCATCTAAAAACAATATTAGAATAATCTTGAATGACGACAAGACGTAAAATATATATCAGGAACTCGTAAAGTCTCATTTCTTATATGCGTAACATACATACGTTTCCATGTATTCTTTATACTAATTGTGAAATTATAAGAAATTTTTCGTAATCACTTGAAATTTGAAACAATTTCGTTATTCGATATATGAATACAAATTTTTGATATAAACTTGTTAAAAAATGAACATCCACTTAACTTTTATGAAAATGAAACTCCTAACGTTTCTGCTATCCGAGCAATTTTAAACAAAATTTCTTTCATTTTAAACAAAAATACAGAGGAAATAAAAATATTTTGACATACATATGCATAGGTATCCTGAAAATTCATCTTATGGAAGAAGAAATGTAGTTATTGTTTAAGAAAAATGTACAAATTATCAAATATATCATTAGTAACAAATTAAAACTGTCAATAACAAATTGCATAAAGCATAAAAATATTTAACATAAACGTATCATGGAAATTTATAATGTAAAAGCAAAAATATAATTTACAAAACCATTATACTTATCGTTAGTAACAAATTAATATTGTTAATAACAAATTGTTCAGAAGGTAAATTTAAATTATAAGTGAAGAAATTAAGGAATTACTGGTTATTACTTGAACTTGGAACGAATTTGTGTCAAAATGTAACTATAATTTGCAAAAAGTTAATTAATTATTACACTGATTGTTTATAACAAATTAATATTGTTAATAACAAATTGCTCGCAACGTATATTTATACGTTGTTTATTTATAAGTGGAAAAATTAGTAAATTATAGGCTATTACTAGTATATAGAACGTATTTGCGTGAAAATGTATCTATAATTAGCAAAAAGTAAATAAATTACTACATTTATTGTTAAGAACAAATATTTTGCAACTTATATTAACGATAAAAGTAAAAAAATTAATAAATTATTGCCTACTACTTAAACAAACTAATATAAACGAAACTAATACAAACGAATATATTCGGAACTTACAAGAAGTTAATAAATTAATAAATTTATTGTTAATAACAAATTAAAATTGTCGATAACAAATAGTTTGCAACGTATATTAGTGATGAAAGTCAAGAAAGTTAATAAATTATTAGTTATTACAGCGGAAAAGTAACTTTCAAAGGAATCGGTAAAGTTCGGAAATTTTCGCCGACCTTCGCCCGGCCGCCGCTATATAAGGGGCCCGCGTGCAGGCTCGAGCCAGTTGTCCCTTCGACGGCGGGAGGACCGCGTTAATATTCTTTCTTTTTGTTTCAGGTTTTAATTATTTCTTCTTTCAGATTCTATTTCTTTTATTCTAGATTTCATTGTTTGTGCATTCAAGTGTTTTGTACACTATGCGAATGCTTCGTCGTTGGTTTATTTGTATATCATCGTTGGCTAAATCAAAGGCTATTCAGTAGCCATTGTCCACTCTCTTAAATAATTTAACAATAATTTCTTCTTTCAGGTTTTAATCATTTTTCTTCTTCCAGATTTTATTTCTTTAATTCTATTTGTCTTTGTTTCAGCATTCGAGTATTTCGTACAATATTCGAATGCTTCGTCGTTGGTTTATTTGTATATCATCGTTGGCTAGATCAATGGCTATTCAGTGGCCATTGTCCACTCTCTTAAATAATTTAACAATAATTTCTTCTTTCAGGTTCTAATTATTTTTCTTCTTCCAGATTTTATTTCTTTCATTCTATTTGTCTCTTTGTTTCAGCATTCGAGTATTTCGTACAATATTCGAATGCTTCGTCGTTGGTTTACTTATGTCTCATCGTTGGCTAAATCTTTCCTTTCACAAATTTTACGACTTCCGTTCGATTTGTTTTCGTTAGAGCGTTCGAGTATTTCGTATAATACTCGAGCGCTTCCTCGTTGGTATGTTTATATCTCACCGTTGGAATGTTTCTGTCTCGTAGTTATGTTGCTCAGGTCTCGTCGTTGGCTTGCTCGTTCCATTTGGTTATTATCCTTGATGGTTTCCTCGTACTAATCCCTTTCCTTTCAGCTACATATTAACAATAATATATTCTGTTTTAGCTTTTAGGTTTCTCAAGATTCTGTTTGCGACACATCAATGAACGATGCGTGCGTTTACTTTTAAGTAATCATAAGATAGATCCATAGACTAAGTATCATCATGTGCGCGCTACGTGTACAAAGGTAAGCTACCTAACTTGCAGCGAATATATATATTTTCCCTTATCCCTCTCGTTTACCAAACAGAATATAATTGTTCTCGCGGTAATCGTGATTGTTCTTAAGTACCGACTAGCCTACGCGACGTGCTCTCGTGTACTCGATAAGTACATGCTTCATAAGTCATCCTCACGACTCGTCTCCGACACTCATTTCCAGTCACTGTCAATCTCGTCATGCATCGGGTTCCAGGGTGGCCCTCGGGTCGCTGCGTCTTCTGCCTGGGGTCCAGCTGCCCCGGTCGCGTACGCGACTGGGGTTCGGGTACGCAGTTGGACGGACATAGTGTCTACGGTTAGACCACAGGGATGATTAAGTTCTACCCCGTGTGGCTGGGATGCGAAGTGTCTGTCTGGCTTGCAATGCCCCGCCGGACCCTCGTATCGACTCTGGAAGTTTCACTGGTTCGGGGACTATCCTTGGTCCACGTGTAAGTCTTCACGAGAGCGACAGTGACTGGAATTGAGCTAGGCCCGATCGGGAGGGTGCCGAGGCATGAAGTTATCTCTGTACACGGGAGTACATCGCCTAGGCTAGTCGGTCTTTCGAATAATCGTGAATTCGATCGGGCGCGTCGCGATTTTAACTTAGTTTTCCTTTGCTCGCGTTTTTTCATATTTGATTCCCGAATTTTGTGGGAACTTGGAAATATTAGAGTCTGTTAGTGTTGCGACAGTAGAGTAATAAATTTTAGTATACCGAATCGAAGTCCTTCTGATAAGACACGATATTTTATAAAGTGTCGGTAAAGTCACTTTAACTTAATTCGCTTCAAGTTAGGTTAGGGTACCTTCGATACAGATAGCGCCAGCAGGCTGCGCCACTAGGGCGCATGTCGGGTCTCGATGCGTAGCCACCTCCACGTGGTGAGACCTGGTAATTGGTATCGTTTCCCAAAGAATAATCTTTGAGATACGATACCAAGCTAAGAGCTACGCATAAAATTCAAGATATGTCTTATCTCTTGTAAATTTTCAATGTTTTCTTTGAATTTTGAAAATAAAGAGTGGGCTATATCTCAAATGATTAATTAATTTATATCCAAAATAGGGGAAAATTTATATCCAAGTTATATTGGGAAGGTCTTGAGGGATCTGCCTTTACGACCCAATTATAAAAGTTCATACATTAATCACAGAAATTGAGTAATTTGTTGATTTTTGTCTAAGTGATGAGCAAAATATTGCAAAACAACGCGGGAAGCATTGTTGTGTTTATGGAAGTGCGCCTGCGTCACGCAGAAGAACATACGCCTTTGTATTAACATAACCTTCGGTTGTAGTAAATAGCGTGAGATATGTCATTCTTTTTCTACCTTTTATTAGTGATAGCAGAGCCTGGTTGCAAAAATATTTTTATTGCAATAATATATTCTCTTGAAATAAACGGCCACGTGCAAAAGGTCAAAAGAATTGACTCGTGTAGAGCCATTAGATGGGAAGAATTATTTTTTATATAATCTAATATTATTTTTTATTAAATCTAAGTTCTTACATAAAGAAATGTTTTTGGCCAGCAATAATGTGTTATATTTCAGAATGATGTAGCTGAGGTACACAAAGAAAAGAGAGAGGTTCTAGTGAAGGCAGTGAGAAGGGGAAATGCATATTATGTCGAATCAAGAAACAAGAGAAGCAGCATGTGTATCAAAAGATAAAGATGTGTGGCATCGACAAGCAAATATGATGATCTTCGAAGAGGTGGAGAATGAACACTTGGCAATAGTTATGAAAGGTAAAGATGAAATGACTATGGAGTGTGAGTATTGCTCAATGATAAATGTAGAAGATTAAATCTAAGCTCTTACATAAAGAAATTTTGTTAACCAGCAATAATATGTTATATTTCAGAATGCTGGAGCTGAGGTATATAAAGAAAAGAGAGAGGTTCTATTGAAAACATTGAGAAGAGGAAACACATATCATGTTGCATTAAGAAACAGAAAGAGATTAACATATGTATCAACAGAGAAGGATGTGTCACATCGACATGCAAATATGAGAATCATTGAAGAGATGGAGAATGTACATTTGGTAATAGTTATGAAAGGTAAAGATATATTGAGTATAGAGTGTATATGTTTCATTAAGCCAAAAATGTGTAGAAATATCTACAGGAATTTGGCGACTTTAAAAGCCACAGTAGTAGTGGGTCTGTCTATAAAGCCAATGTCAAAATGAGAAAGAAAGTATGTCCTCACTGCTGATAATACAAGAAATAACTATTTTATTGACTGATACATTAATGACCAATGATTTAATATGAAATATTATTGACGAAGGATTTGTTTTATTAAAGAAGACTGATAAACATGAGTAATATTTATATATAAGAGCCATCTACTATGGGTAAAGTAAGTATTAGTTAATAATATTTCAATGTATTGTATATCAGTTTTTAAAAATCTAGACTTCTATATTAATATATCAAATACTTTGTAATTTGAATTACAAAAATCAATAATAAATTTTATTAAAATTGATTTTAAAAGTATTTTACTTTAATAAAACTAATATATTTGTTATGACTAGGTTATAATGAAAACAACTGTTGGTGACATTGAGTTAGAATTATGGGCAGAAGGAACACCAAAGGCATGTAGAAATTTCATACAATTATGTATGGAAAGTTATTCGGATGACACTATATTTCATAGAATTATCCAAAGATTCATGGTGGTGATGTCAAAGGTACAGGAGAAGGTGGTAGAATATAAGGAGAACCATTTAAGGTGAAACTATATTTAAAAATAAAATGAATTCCTTTTTTACTCAAAAATAATTATTGGATCTATGTGTTTTAGGACGAATTTCGTACAAGAATACATTCTTGTGGGCGAGGTTTAATTGCTGTGGCTACTGCTGGAAAAGATGACAATACTTCCCAATTCCTCTTTACTCCTAGTTCTACATCAGAATTGCAGAGTAAACATATAATCTTTGATAAAGTTACTGGAAAAACTATGTATAGCATGCTTAAACTTGAAAAAGCACCTGTAGATGAGGTAAATTTAATGTTTACAAGAAAATATGTCAAGAAATGATATAAAAATCATATTTCATCTTCTTTGTAGAATGATAGACCACTTTATCCTGCAAGATTGTTAAAATCTATAATATTGAACAATCCATTTTCTGTTATTATGTCAAGAATAATAGTACAGAAAAGTGAAGAAGTAAAGGACAGTTCAAAAACTAAAACAGCAGTGGTAAAGTAAAAATCATATATGTTTGCCAAATTTAGCCCTGGTAGTATTATTCCTTGTAATGCAAAATTTTGTTACAGAGATTTCAATGTTTTATCATTTGGTGAAGAAGCAGAGGAAGATATAGAAGAAATTGTGATATTAAATAAAAAGTTTAGTGGTAAGGGCAAATCAGCTCATGATCATGTAACTAATCCAAAATTTAGCTCATAACTAGCTGTTGAATCACCTGGACTTGCAAATAAAAAACGGAATGAAGACCGTAGTAGATTGGGAAAGTGTCGACGAAGTAAAAACTCAAAAAGCATTAGAAGTTATAAAGAAAGAGAGTTAGTTTATTGTTTACATTATAACTATGTTATAAAAAGTAGGAATTTTTATTGACTGTCTTATATTTATATTTTCAGTACGATGAAGGAAAGGATAAAAAAATAAATTAATGGATGCAAAGAAGGAGCCGAAGAAAGTAGAAATTTGTAAAATAAATGATGTTGAAGATGATAAAGATATAAGGGGAAATGAATAGGGAATAAAGAACTTCTTATGAGGTTTAGCACGAGAGACAGCCGAGGAGATGCACGATAAGAGAGATAGATTCTAAACAAATATCTATAATTATTAGGGTAACTCATGTATTTGAATAGGATCATTTGCGGTAGGGTGTATATGTCGATAAATATTGTTACATATATATATATTATCATTATAATGATAATTATTACGTGATATGTATTATGAAACATCCTTTTCGCGCAACGGTGCGTGATACGCGGACATTTACTCAGGTTCTAATGTCATTGTTTATTATGTCGTTAGCAATTAACGTGTATATGTGAAACTTTCAAAGTGAATAAAAAGTAGCTAAGCATATAACCATCGTAGTTTCATTTTCTTTTTACCAAGAACAAAATCACTCGGCTTCATCTGTAACTTCATGTTCGTCTGGATGTTAAGAAAATAAAGAGAAGGGAGAAAAATCTGTTAGACTTATTTACGTCGTTTTATTGTTTTGTATCTCCCGCTCAAAGAGTCACGTGGTTTTAGATTACTCGACTGTGATCAGCGCCATCTATGATTTTGGACCATTTCCTCGGAAAAGTGATAGGAATATAGAATAGGCGAGGAGGTCGTCGGAGAACTCGTCACGTGACAGACAAGGACGGAGATAGGATAGAAAAGGATACAATGGCTCCCGCAGTGAAGAATAATTAATTACTCAATTTCCGTAAACAATTTGTAAACTTTTATAGTTTCGTTGCAAAGCTGGAACTTTAGACTACATTCTTATATAATTTTCGTAAAGAATTTAACTCCAAATAGTTAGTTATTAATTTTTGTTGAATGGCGTCTATGATTTCGTAACGACGACCATCACGATCTTTTATGAACATATTTAATACTAAACGAAACTAGAAACAAAATGTGATCAAAAGTTGTATGAGAAGATTTGCAAGAACATTGTCTTTTTAATGAGTGCTTAAAGTTTCATAAATTAATTGCGTAGAGGATAGTAATTAATGAAAAACCAATGGCGTCTTCGACAATTTTCGACAATAATTCAAACATTTCGTAGAATAATTATTAATAATTAATTAATTAGGGACAAATTTATATCGAAAAATATATTGGAAAGTTCGTGAAGGATCTGACTTTACGATGCAATTACAAAAGTTCATAAATTAATCACAGATATTGAGTAATTAGTGAATTTTCCACTGCCGATTTGATTTAATAAAATATATTCGGAGCACATAACCAGAATTAGTAAACTGACATCAGAGCCACCTATGATTTTAAACTCGAAGCTCCAGTTCCGCCACGAGAACATAGACGACTCTGATGTCAGTTTACTAACTCTGGTTATGTCCTCTCAATATATTTTAATATATTTTAATAAATCAAATCATAAAGTTCTCTACATTCTTTAATAAATTCAGCTAAAACAGCGGTTTTAATTAGACAATCAGCATTCGTTTCTTTATCTGGCAGACGACCAATATGCAAAGGTACACCATCACAACGCAATTATAAAATTTCATAAGTTAATCACAGAAATTGAGTGATTTGTTAATTTTTCTGCAAGTGAACAGGAGAATGCATAGGAAATGAGAAAAAATTGCAAACAAACGCCGGAAACATTGTTGTGTCCATGCAGTTGTGCCTGCATTACAAAAAACATGTAAGTATTTGTATTAGCATAACCTTTAGTTGTAATTAAATAGCTTAAGTTACGAGCCACTGTTTTCCCACCTTTCATTAGTGATAGCAGAGCTTGATTATTGGACTCATGGAATATCATCAGCATACATGCCAAGAATTATATTTTATAGTGAGAAAAAATTAAAGCAGCGATACAAATATGTAAAGTATGATACGTCTATTGGATTCTAGGTGCTGTAGCCATATGACATACAAGACAGAAATCGTTGATGGTCAAATAAAGATTCAGAAAATGACGCTGGTTTAGGCAGACAAAAAGGAATAGAATTAATTTAGGTAATGGCCTCTTATAACAAAAAGATATGGAGAATACAGTGAGGTTGAAAGGTACGTTGTATTCCTAATCTAAATAAATATTAATATCAGTGGTCAAAGTCAGTGATCATCGCTAATGTGTTAAGTTCGAATAAAAGGAGTGAGAAGAGGAAACACATATTATGAGGAATCAAGAAACAAAAAAGGGGCAGCATATGTTTCAACAGAGAAGAATGCATGGCAAGGACATATTAATATAAGGATCAATGAAGAGATGGAGAATGAATACTTGGTAATAGTTATGAAAGGTAAAGATAAATCGGATATAGAGTCTGAATGTTGCTAAATGATAAATGTAGAAAATTAAATCTAAGCCCTTACATAGAGAAATGTCGTTGAATAGTACTAATATGTTATATTTCAGAATGATGGGGTTGATGCATATAAAGAAAACAGGGAGGCTCGAATGAAAGAAGTGAGAAGAGGGAATGCGTGTTATGCAGAATCAAGAAAGAGAAAAGAGGCTGCTTATGTATCAACAGAGAAAAATGTGTGGCATCGACATGGAAATATGGGTTTCATTGAAGAGATGGAGAATGAACAAGTGGTAATAGTTATTAAAGATAAAGATAATTTAAATATACTGTGTAAATGTTGCATTAAGGCAAAAATGTGTAGAAATATCTATGGGAACTTGGAAAATATAAAAGCAGCAAGAATAATGGAGCTGTAGCAGAGCATGGACTTTATTGGACGAATAAAGCAAATGTCAAAAGGAGGTAAAAGGTATGTCTTACCTGCTGATGATTATTCGAGATAAGAATCATTTGGTTGACTCATTTATAGATGACTAGAGATTTGATATGAAATATCATTGATGAATGGTTTTTTTTATTATAGGAGACTTCCAAAGATGAGTAATATTTATATACAAGGGCCACCCACTATGGCTAAAGTAAGTATTAGTTAATAATATTTCAATGTATTGTACATCTGTTTTTAGAATTATAACGTATATACAATATTTACTTTGCAAATTTCTATATTAATATATTAAGCTATTTCTAATTTCAATTACATTAATAAATAACAAATTTTGATAAATTTGATTTTGAAAGTATTTTACATTAATAAAGCTAATATATTTGTCACAAGTAGGATACAATGAAAACAACTGTTGGTGATATTGAGTTAGAATTATGGGCAAAGAAACTCCAAGGACATGTAGAAATTTTATACAATTATGTATGGAAGAATATTAGGATGACTCTATATTTCATAGAATTGTCAAAGGATTCATAACACAAGATGGGATCCCACAGGTACAGGAGAAGGTGGTAAAATATATGGAGAACTATTTAAACTGAGACTATATTTAAAAATAAAATGAATTCCTTTTTTACTCAAAAATAATTACTGGATATATCTGTTTTAGAACGAATTTCATACAAGATTACGCTTTTGTCGACGAAATTTAATTGCTATGGCTAATGCTGAAAAAGATGACAATGGTTCCCAATTCTTCTTCACTCTTAGATTTACACCAGAATTGCAGAGTAAACATACAATCTTTGGTAAAGCTACTGGAGGAACTATATATAACACGCTTAAACTTGAAGAAGCACTTATAAATGAGGTAAATTTAATGTTTACAAGAAAATATATCAAGAATTGATATAAATATTATATTTTCCCTTTTTTGTAGAATGATAGACCACTTTATCCTTCAAGATTGATAAAAACTATAATATCGAACAAATCATTTTCTGATATTATGCCAAAAATAATAGTACAGGAATGTGAAGAAGTAAAGGACAGTTCAAAAACTAAAACAGCAGCAGTAAAGTAAGAATCATATGTATTTGCAGAATTTAGCCCTGATAGTATTGTTCTTTGCAGTGAAAAATTTTGTTACAGAGATTTCAATCTTCTATCATTTGGTGAAGAAGCAGAGGAAGATATAGAAGAAATTGTGATATTAAATAAAAAGTTTAGTGGTAAGGGCAAATCAGCTCATGATCATGTAACTAATCCAAAGTAAAGCTCACAACCAGCTGTTGAATCGCTTGGACTTGTAAATAAAAAAAGGTAGGAAGACCGTAGTAGCGATTGGGAAAGTGACGAGGAAGTAGAAACATAAGAAGAAGTCGATTATAAAGAAAGAGAAAGATTAGTTTATTGTTCACATTGTAGCTATGTTATAGAAAGTAGGATTTTTTATCGACTGTCTTATATTTATATCTTCAGAGCAATGAAGGAAAGTATAAGAAATAAATTGAGAGATACAAAAAAAGAACCGAGGAATAATGTCGTTAATAATTAAAGTGTATATGTGAAACTTTCAAAGTGAATAAAATGTACCTAAGTATATAACCATCGTAGTCATCACTCGCCTTCATCTGTGACTTCATGTACATCTACAATTAATTCAGTAACTTTTATAATTATATCGTAAGGCATAGTCTTAGCGAGCTTTCTAATGTAATTCTGGATATGAATTCGTTGTTATTTAAATCATTATTGGTGATCACTGCATAAAGTGTTTTGACTACTGCCGAAGATATTAATGGTTTGTCCTTCCATTAGTATAATGGAATAATTAATAATTCCAGTTCATGAATTAATTATAGAAATTTGGAATTTTTCGCAACAGAAATATATTTATAATTGTTCCACTGATATCATTAAATATAAGAGACATCGTTTGATATTTTACATTGATACTTTACCACATGGCTATTTCAAAGCCTAAGCATCTTCCCGCGAAAACGAGGCACAGCATTGCCCAATCGCAGAGTATTTCCAGTCGACGCGTATCCAACATGTCGGTAACACGTGGTGAAATATTTACACGCGTTAAAGTGAAACATTAAATCTCAAAACGTTTCGTGAAGTAGTGATATTGTTGATTTACATTATAATTATTTTACGAAGTTCAAGATTACTAACTGTGACCATTTCTTCGGTGATAATATACTACAAGTGAAAAAAGGAATGTTGCATAGTGCAAATCTTATAACGACACATGTCGAAAATAAAGTGGTGTGAGTGCGGTGATATCCTATAATACTACCGCATTGTCCGTTACAATCTGCTGTAGAAGATTCTAGATTTCGACTACCCATTGAAATAATTGATCAACATTACTCTGAATAGACAGCTTTTTAATAGTTTTTTCAATTTTTCTTCGACCTTGACATTCCATTGCAACATAGTTATGTATTATCTCTTTTACATTCTAAATTTTAATTTTAGATTAGAATATTTTATAACTACTGCATAGAATAGGCTGCTCTCGAACCAGTAGGGCGATTATTTTACGATTGAAGGTGCACATATGAAACAAAGTAACGGAAAAGCAAGTGGCCGTGAAATCGTTATACACAGTATACTTTTTTCGCCTATATATCTGAAATTAGGCTTTTCGGTCAGGTTTTTTCTATTTATCAGCGTAGAGTGAATTTTTCCTTAACGGGATTGTATATTTTTTTTCGTTTTCCAGTGTGCGTTTTCGAGAAATAGTGCCGGAAGTGTCAGTGGCTATCAGTTCATGCTGCGCAATATACTTTTTGGCTTCTAGTTTTTGAAATAGGCTATTTGAGTCTGATTTTTCCACTGATTCGCGTAGAGTGATTCTTCCCTTAACGGAATTGAATATTTTTTTTCGGATTTGAGCGTGCGTTTTCGAGAAATAGTGCCGGAAGTGTCAGTGACTGTTAGTTCGTGCTGCGCAATATACTTTTTTGGCTTCTAGTTTTTGAATTAGGCTATTTGAGTCGGATTTTTCCACTGATTCGCGTAGAGTGATTCTTCCCTTAACGGGATTGGATATTTTTTTTCGGATTTGAGCGTGCGTTTTCGAGAAATAGTGCCGGAAGTGTCAGTGACTGTTAGTTCGTGCTGCGCAATATACTTTTTTGGCTTCTAGTTTTTGAATTAGGCTATTTGAGTCGGATTTTTCCACTGATTCGCGTAGAGTGATTCTTCCCTTAACGGGATTGGATATTTTTTTTCGGATTTGAGCGTGCGTTTTCGAGAAATAGTGCCGGAAGTGTCAGTGACTGTTAGTTCGTGCTGCGCAATATACTTTTTTGGCTTCTAGTTTTTGAATTAGGCTATTTGAGTCGGATTTTTCCACTGATTCGCGTAGAGTGATTCTTCCCTTAACGGGATTGGATATTTTTTTTCGGATTTGAGCGTGCGTTTTCGAGAAATAGTGCCGGAAGTGTCAGTGACTGTTAGTTCGTGCTGCGCAATATACTTTTTTGGCTTCTAGTTTTTGAATTAGGCTATTTGAGTCGGATTTTTCCACTGATTCGCGTAGAGTGATTCTTCCCTTAACGGGATTGGATATTTTTTTTCGGATTTGAGCGTGCGTTTTCGAGAAATAGTGCCGGAAGTGTCAGTGACTGTTAGTTCGTGCTGCGCAATATACTTTTTTGGCTTCTAGTTTTTGAATTAGGCTATTTGAGTCGGATTTTTCCACTGATTCGCGTAGAGTGATTCTTCCCTTAACGGGATTGGATATTTTTTTTCGGATTTGAGCGTGCGTTTTCGAGAAATAGTGCCGGAAGTGTCAGTGACTGTTAGTTCGTGCTGCGCAATATACTTTTTTGGCTTCTAGTTTTTGAATTAGGCTATTTGAGTCGGATTTTTCCACTGATTCGCGTAGAGTGATTCTTCCCTTAACGAAATTGGATATTTTTTTGGGGATTCGAGCCTGCGTTTTCGAGAAATAGTGCCGGAAATGTCAGTGGCTGTCAGTTCGTGTTGCGTAATAGACATTTTTGGCTTCTATTTCCTATATTAGGCTTTTTGATTCGGATATTTTTATATGTCAGGGTAACGTGAATTCTTCCTTAAGGGAAATGCTTATTTTTTTCGTTTTCGACCGTGCCTGCAGCATGCAATAGAATTTAAGTCTTTGTATTAACACATCAAAGTTATGTTACTTAATGTTGTGTTCTTACTTGATGTACTAATCTGTATATCAAGTCATGAAGTTTGGTTAAAGTTAAACAATATCTATGAGAAGAATGTAGAACAGCAAAGATATTCTGTTCAGAGGAATTTTTCAAGAATAAACGTAAGTTTAAACTTGATATAGTGACTCACATTATGTGACTGTCAGGTAAGTTTTTAAATTAGATGCATTTCAACGTAAGATTGAATTAACAATACCTATAACTAAAATCTTAACTATATTGTCATACAGGTATTGTCTATTTGCAAGCATCTGGAAGATAATGCAGAAAGAAGAGAAGAGAATAAATGATTTCACATCTCAATAGATTGTCAAGGAAGTGAAGGGGAAGGCTTATCAAAATGAATCTGTAGTCTTCAAAGCTCCAGAGAAGAGGTATTTCAAGTGCAACTCCACTAGACATCTTGCACATGCATGTTGAAGAAACAATAAAGGTAACAAAGAAATTAAAAGTTTCAGTGTTGAAAGATTAAGATAAAAATCAGAAAAAATTCTAGGATTAGGAAGAAAAGACAAGAATTCAGAAGTGTACTCCCCATGTGTGACATGTAAGAAGTTTAATTATTGGAAAAAATCATTTGGATTGTTATTTTAAAAGCATAATGAAAAAAAAGGACATCACGTAGAAAAGAAGAAATGTACTTCTTGACAGAGAGTAATGGACAAAACAATGTATTTTGGACTCGAGAACAGCCACCCATATGGTGAACAACCTAGAATAGGAAGAAATACGAACAGAAATTGGATCAGCAAAGAGAAATATGGAAACCCTAGAAAAAGGCAAAGTTGAGTTAGATAGCTGTATATGTTTCATACTTGAGACAGAATTTAATGTCAATACATCTGATAACTCAAAAGGATGGTAAGATAATGTTCTTGAAACATAATGTAATAGTTTATATGAAGAAAGAAAAAATTTTTTTAGGGGAGATGTGTATTAATGTACCTTATGGTGTGGACGAATCGAAAGGAGAAATACAGGCTAGAGCATTACTGGAAGAGAGGAACAAAAAGCGGGTAGTGGTATAGAAAATTGGACCATCCACGTATGGGGAACATGAAAGACTTTCCCAAGAAAGCATTGAGAATGAAATAAATGAAAAGATTACTAAAGTCAAGAATTGGAGAATGCAGGATATTTTTTTTTATGCAAAGCAATTGAAGACACCATTTGGAGAGACAAGAACACGGTCAAAAGGGTAGCTCGAAATTATACATTCTTATATATGTGGGCCTGTAGAGTCAGAGACATTGAACAGGAATAGGTACACGATGACAGTCTTAAATTTTGCTAATTTTGTGATGATGTATCTTATGGAATCATGTACTAAAGTATTACAGAGATTATTTAAGTATGTTGCAGCAGCAGAAGCAAAATGGAATAACACGCAGACCTAGATGCGATATTGGAAGCAGAATAAAAGTTCTGCAAAAGCAATAAATACAACTGCATATGGAAAGTGGGCAGGAGAAAGATCTCACATATGAATCACGCTTTTTTGGAGGAACTAATAATCTTCTAAATCTGACAATGATAGAGTAATTTCGTTTGCAGATTTGTTTTAAGGAAATTAAACTCTGCAAGAATTACTCAATGAATATTACATATTAAGTTTTGTTTTGTACAGTGTAATTAAATAAATGATACAGCATAATCTTTGTACCAAAAGTTTGGTTCATTTCAATATTAGAATTACTAACGTTGTTACATACATTACATTACATACATTATACATACTTATATCTTTTATGCATTTGACATCTTTGGTAAGTCTGGATAAATTAATTCCTTTTTAATTAATTAATTAGGAATAATTATTGCACAGAGGGTGAACTGATACCGAAGATAATATAGACTTTTTATTAATTATTATCTTTTATAGAAGTAGTTTCCGAATTACATGTATACATTACAAAGACTAATTTGCAAACAGTTTATAAGTTATTACACAGATTATTAGTAACAAATTAAGATTAATAATAACAAATTGTTCACGAAGGAAGTTTATAATAAAAATGAAAAGATTAATAAATTATTGGCTAATATTTGAACATATAACGTTTGCTTGTGCTAAAATGTACTTATAATTTGCGAAAAGGTTATAAGTAATTATGCTCATTGTTAATAACAAATAAATATCGTTAATAACAAACTGTCCATAGCGTAAATTTATAATAAAAGTAAAAGATTTAATAAGTCATTGGTTGTCACTTGAAAAATATCATACCAATGTATAAATGAACCTATAATTTGCAAAAATGTAAAAATTATTGCACTTATTTTTATTTTTACAAATTGCTCACCATGTAAGTTTATAATACAAGTGGAGAAATTACTAAATTGTAGGCTATTACTAGTATATAGAACGTATTTGCGTGAAAATGTATCTATAATTAGCAAAAAGTAAATAAATTACTACATTTATTGTTAAGAACAAATATTTTGCAACTTATATTAACGATAAAAGTAAAAAAATTAATAAATTATTGCCTACTACTTAAACAAACTACGTATTTGTGTTAGAATATATTCGGAACTTACAAGAAGTTAATAAATTAATAAATTTATTGTTAATAACAAATTAAAATTGTCGATAACAAATAGTTTGCAACGTATATTAGCGATAAAAGTCAAGAAAGTTAATAAATTATTAGTTATTACAGCGGAAAAGTAACTTTTAAAGGAATCGGTAAAGTTCGGAAATTT
>NW_016911580.1:3124-3550 GCF_001483705.2 Eufriesea mexicana | reverse complement strand
ATTAATTATTATCTTTTATAGAAGTAGTTTCCGAATTACATGTATACATTACAAAGACTAATTTGCAAACAGTTTATAAGTTATTACACAGATTATTAGTAACAAATTAAGATTAATAATAACAAATTGTTCACGAAGGAAGTTTATAATAAAAATGAAAAGATTAATAAATTATTGGCTAATATTTGAACATATAACGTTTGCTTGTGCTAAAATGTACTTATAATTTGCGAAAAGGTTATAAGTAATTATGCTCATTGTTAATAACAAATAAATATCGTTAATAACAAACTGTCCATAGCGTAAATTTATAATAAAAGTAAAAGATTTAATAAGTCATTGGTTGTCACTTGAAAAATATCATACCAATGTATAAATGAACCTATAATTTGCAAAAATGTAAAAATTATTGCACTTATTTTTATT
>NW_016911580.1:0-1722 GCF_001483705.2 Eufriesea mexicana | reverse complement strand
CAGGGACTATCCTTGGTCCACGTGTAAGTCTTGGCGAGTGCGACAGTGACTGGAATTGAGCTAGGCCCGATCGGGAGGGTGCCGAGGTATGAAGTTATCTCTGTACACGGGAGTACATCGCCTAGGCTAGTCGGTCTTTCGAATAATCGCGAACTCGTTCGGGCGCGTCGCGATTTTCTATTTGCTCGCGTGTTTGATATTTCATTCCCTATTTTTATGGGAACTTGAAAATATCTTAGCGTTGCGACAATAGAGTTTCAGTATACCGAACCGAAACCCCTTTTGTAAGACACGAAATAAAATAAAGTGTCAGTAGAGTCACTTTAACTTAATTCGCTCCAAGTTAGATTAGGGTACCTTTGATACAGGTAGCACCAGCAGGCTGCGCCACTAGGGCGCATGTCGGGTCTCGATGCGTAGCCACCTCCACGTGGTGAGACCTGGTAATTGGTATCGTTTTCCTGTGAATAATTTTTGGAAAACGATACCAAGCTAAGAGCTACGCACCAAGTTTAAGATATTTCCTATCTCTTGTAAATTTTCAATATTCCCTTTGAACTTTGAAAATAGAGAGTGGGTAATATCTGTTTAAATTATATTTGAATGAAGAGGAATTAAGGTAAGTAAGGAAAGAAACCCATGTAAGGGAAGGTAAGTAAGAAAGGTACGTATAAGGTAAGTAAAATAAATAAAATGTACTGCAAAGCAGGAAAAGTAGTGCTTGAGAATTCTTGGAAATGACGTCATTTCTTGGAATAGGTTGGAGAGCGACCTCTTGTCATGTCATGTTATCCTAGTACAAAGTCGTGAAATCGGCCGAAAATTTTTCGTCGAGACTGCAAAAGTAATGTCCAAAGAATTCTTGGAAATGACGTCATTTCTTGAAATCGTTCGGCGAGAATGTTTCAGCCGATTTCACGATTTTGTACCAGGAGAACATAATACGACAGAAGGTCGTTCGTAGAGTCAGTTCCTAGAAATGACGTCATTTCCAAGAATTCTCGGTCAATACTTTTGCCGCTTTGAGGAAAGTTTTCTGGCCGATTTCGTGATTTTGTATCAGGAGAACATAATATGACAGGAGGTTGCTCGCCGAGACAGTTCCAAGAAATGACGTCATTTCCAAGAATTCTCGGTCAATACTTTTGCAGCCTACATGGACAATACTTTTGCCGTCTTTGGTCAATAGTTTTTCCGTCTCGATGGACAATACTTTGCCGTTTCTGGTCAATTATTTTGCTGCTCGGTAAACAATACTTTTGCCACCTCGGTGGACAATACTTTTGCGGCCTGAAAGAAAAGTTTTTGGCCGATTTCTCCCCTTCGTATCAGGAGAACATAATATGATAAGAGGTCTACTGCCGTGCCATTTCTAAGAAATTACGTCAATTCCAAGAATTCTCTGGACAATACTTTTGCAGCTTCGTCGTAAAATTTTCGGCCGATTTCGCGACTTTGTATTAGCATAACATAACATAATAGGAGGTCGTTCGTCGACCGATTCTAAGAAATGACATCGCTTTCTTAGAATTCTATTGAGATGAATCGCGCATCGTTTGCATGAATATGTATGGCATACATAGTCTATCCATTGCAAGGAGCTTTTAATTACTTTTTTTACTTTACTTACCTTACTTACCTTAATTCCTCATACTTTATATGTTACTACTCGAGACAATATTCAGTATGTTAAATTTATTACTAACTTATTTCTAATTAATG
>NW_016911579.1:0-563 GCF_001483705.2 Eufriesea mexicana | reverse complement strand
CCTAACCCGGCCAATCGTAGCACTGCCAAACGAATCCTAACAAACCTAACGTGCCACGACTTGCATTGCTGGCCTCCCAAATACACGTTAATGGCGAGTAGAACGCAGAAGTCCATAGAATCGCAATGTATAACAGAAGAGTCACAGCTACACATACTACACCCGAACAAACAGGAAAGATCCAAACGTAGCCTAACTCAACCCAACGTGCCGCGACCGCTATTGCTGCACTACGCAAGGCCAAGCAGATCATTCTGGAGCACAGTAGAGCGCAGACGTCCACCAAATAGAAGTGTACTGCACAAGAACTGATGATATGCTGTCCAAACTTAGCCTGACCCTGCCTTACCGAACGAAACCTGACACAAAGCAAAGTGCCCGTACCACTGTTGCTGGCCATCCCTGTCCCAAGCTAATAATACTGCAGCACAGCAGAGCGCAGCAGTCCGCCAAATAGCTGCGTTCGACACAAAAGTTTAAGATATGCTGTCCAAACTTTCTCTGTCCCTACTTAGCCGAACGTAACTTGACAAGAAATAACGTGCCGCAACCGCTATAGCTGC
>NW_016911578.1:0-340 GCF_001483705.2 Eufriesea mexicana | reverse complement strand
CTGAATATCGATACTGGGAGTTCTTTTCGACGCTCTCCTGAGCTTGCAAGCTGTGCTAGGATCATCAGCTTTTGGTGGGTGGTAGCGTATAGCGTGCCCTAAAGGTGTGCTTTGTCCGCGGGAGCTTTCGCGCTTTCGCGATTTTTTACCGATTTTTGGTGAAAAATTTTGGCCTTAATTTGACCTGCGATTTTTCACGTTCCTCCACGGCGATCGAATCGAATGCGGGTACATTCATTCTGATCCCTAGATGCGTGGCTGTCACGTGTGTGGATTCTGTGGGCGTAAGTCACGTGGTTCGGTTTTTACAGCGTTCTAAAGAATGGGTCTGAATATCGTT
>NW_016911577.1:0-1314 GCF_001483705.2 Eufriesea mexicana | reverse complement strand
AGCAGAAAGTAGCATACCTCAGCCTAACGTGCCAAGACCACCATTGCTGGCCCCCGCAGAGCCAACCAGGATATGCTAGAGCGCAGCATAGCGCAGAAATCCGCCGTAATGCAGAGTACAGCACAAAAGTCAGACACACGCTGACCTAACGTGTCCCAAGCAAACCTATGCAAACGTTGTGTAACTCAGCATATCGTGACGATACCAATATTGCTATCCACTCCAGAGCCAAGCAGACCATATTGTAGCACATCAGAGCGCAGAAATCCACCGCATAGCAGTGGATGTCAGAAAAGTCGAAGATAACCTAACGTAACCCGACCTAACATAACCTAACGGAATGTCGCGTAGCTCAACATAGCGTGTCGAGACCGCTATTGCTCCCCTCCCCTGAGCGAAGTCCCTGCAAAGCCAAGCAGAATATGTTAGAGCACGGTAGGTCACTGGAATCCACCACAAAATAGAGCGTGGTTCGGAAGTCAAAGCTGTCCGAACCAATCTTAACCTAACCTAACCAAGCCTAACGTGACCTAACTCAAATTAACGTGCCACGACCGCCACTGCTCGTCTCCACAGGGAGGAACGGAGTATAGTAGAGCAACGTAGAGCGCGGAAATACAACGGATTGCCGTGTAATCCACAAAAGTCGTAGTAGCCTATCCTAACCTAGCCAAACGTAGCATATCCAAACGTAACACAAATTCAAATAGTTTGACGAGACCACTATTGCTGGCCTCCACAAATACAGGCAGAATGTACTGGGGCAACGTAGAGCACAGAAATCAACCGCATTTTAGTAAATAGCACAGAAGCCGTAGATATCCTGGCATAACCAGGGCCAAATTAGCCTACCCTAACGCAGCATAACTTAGCATAACTGGCAGCGACCAGAGCACCCGGTCTCCCCATAGCCAAGCTGAATGTAGTGGAGCAGAGTGGACCAGAGTAGTCCCCCGAATAACAATGTATAGCACGAAAGACGTAGCTATTCTTACTAATCATAACCTAACCTAACATAGCCAAACGCAATCAAACTGAGCCTAACGCGCCGCAATCGCTATTGCTCGAATTCCCAGAGTTGAGCAGAATAGAGTAAAGTAAAGTAGAGCGCAGGAATACGCCGAAAATCAGTGCATGGCGAAGAAGTCGTTGATATCTTAACGAAACGTGGCATAACCTTATCTAACCAAACGTAGCATAACCTAACATGACGTGCTGCGACACCTATTGCTGGCATCCCCAGAGCCAACTAGAATATAGTAGAGCACAGTCGAGCGCAGGAACCCACCAAAAAACAGTGCACAGTACGAAAGT
>NW_016911576.1:0-55033 GCF_001483705.2 Eufriesea mexicana | reverse complement strand
ATCGCTTGTCTCTGTGGACGCCGGAAGTAATGCTCCTGGCACGTTGGGTTGAGTTATGTTACGCTTGGTTAGGCTAGGATTGACTATGTTTGAACAAGACAGCTTTGACTTTTGTTCTATATACTGCTGTACGGGCGATATCAGCGTTTTATATCGCTCTGCTTTACGCTGCTCACCTCTCGTGCGGCCAGCAGCAGCGGTCGTCCCACGTCAGTCTGTGATACGTTACGTCTACCTATGTTATGTTTGGTTAGGTTAGGTTATGATTGCTTTGACTTCTGTGCTACACGCTGCTATTCGGTGAATTTCTGCGCTCTACTATGATATAATATACTCTGCTCAGCTCTCGGTGTGCCAGCAATAATGTTCGCGGCACGTTAGTTTGAGTTATGTTACGTTCGGTTGGGCTAGGTTAGGCGAAGTTTGGTTATTATCGCTTCGACTTTCGTGCTATACACTGTTACTCGGTCGATTCCTGCCCTCTACTGCGCGCTACTCTAATCTGTATGGCCCTGAGGAGGAAAGCAATTGTGGTCGCGGCACGATATGTTGGGCTTTCTATGTCAGGCTAAGATATGTTAGCTAGGGTTAGGCTTCGGTATCTTTGACTTTTCTGCTGTAGACCTCGACTCTGTGGATTTCTGCGCTCTACTCACCGCTAATTTGCTCTGCTTCGCCCTGGGGAGGCCAGAAATACTGGTGGCGGCACGTTAGATATAGTTTGATTCCGTTTGGTACTGTTACGATTGGATAGGTTAGGACGGGATAGATATGACTTTTGAGCTATACACTGCTATTAGGTGTGCTTCAACGATCTACATTGCTCTACTGTACCCTCCTCGCCTCTGGCGATGCCAGTAATATCGGTCCCGGCACTTTGGATTGGTTTAGGCTACGTTTGGTTAAGTTACGTTCGCTTTGGTTATGCTTGGATAGATTCAGCTTTCGTGGTATACACTGTTATACAGTGTATTTCCGCGCTCTAATGTGCTCTTCTATACACAGCTCGACCCTGTCATGGTCAGCAATGGTGGTGGCGGCACATCAGGTTCAGTCAGTCTGCGTTCGATTACGATGGATTAATGCGGGTTAGGTTACGATAATTCTGACTTTTGTGCTAGACACTGCAATTTGGTGGCAGTAAGTGCTCTACCGTGCTCTAGTGCTTTCTGCTTAGCTCTGGGGAGGCAGGCAATAGTGGTCTCGGAACGTTAGGTTGAGACAAGCTACGTTCGGCTATTTTACGTATTGCTATATTAAGATAGGGTAGCTACGTCTATTGTGCTATGCACGGCTATTATATTTGTTTCTGCGCTCTGCTCCCATTTAATATGATCTACTTGCCTCAGGTGAGAGAGGCAACAGTTGTCTCGGCACGTTAGTATGAGTTATGTTACGTTTGGCCTGGTTAGGATAGGGTAGCTTTGACTTTCGCACTGTACACCGCTATACCGTTGATTTCTGCGCTCTACTGTTCTCTAATACGTTCCGCTTTTCCCCGCGCGTCTGGCAATGGTGGTCACGTCACGTTATGTTTTGTTAGTCTTCGTTTGGATAGGTTACGTTGGTTTGCACTAGGTTCCGATAGCTTTGACTTTTCTCATATACACTGCTTTTATATGGATTTCTGTACTCCACCCCGTCAAATATGTCCCGCTTGGCATTGGGTATGCTAGCAAAAGTGGTCGCACCGCGTTAGGTTTTGTTATATTACGTTTGACTACGTTGCGATTTGCTAGGATTGGAGATGGTTGCCCCAACTTTTGTGCTATGCGCTGCTATTCGAAGGAGTTCTGCGACCTACAGCGCACCAATATTTTTTGCTGTGGTCTGTGGAGGTCAGAAATAGCGGTGGTGTCACGATAGGTTTGGTTAGGTTACGTATGATTAGGTTAGGTTAGGCAACGTTTGATCAGGATGGCTTTGACTTCTGTGTTGTACACCGCTGTTCTGTGAATTTCTGCACTCTACTGCGCCCTAATATGCTATGCTTGGCTCTGCGGAGGATAGCAGTAGAGGTCTCGTCTCGTTGCGCTTTGATATTCTACGTTTGGTTAGGTCAGTTTGGGCCTGGTTAAATTAGTGTGTCCTTAACTTTTGTGCTATACATGGCTGTTTGATGGCTTTACACGGTCTACTGTGCTCTACTATGCTCCGCCGGACTCTGGCGAGGCCAGAAATAGTGGTAGTGACACGACAGACTGTGGTAGGCTACGTTCGCTTAGGATACGTTACTTTGCGTTAGGTATGGATTGATTTCACTTTCGTGGCATAAACTGTTGTCCGGTGGACTTGTGCGCTCTACTGTGCTCTAGCATGTTCTGCTTGGCTCTAGGACGGCCAACAATGGCGGTCTCGGCTCGTTAGTTTGATACAGGGTGCGTCTGGTTATGCTACGTTTGGTTAGGTTGGGAAAGGATAGCTTTTACTTTTGTTCTCTACACGGCTATTCGGTATATCTCTGCGCTCCAAGTTGCTCTACTATACTCTGATCGACTCCGGGGAGAACAGAAATATCGGTCGTGGTGCTATAGATTGAGTTATGCTACGTTTGGCTACGTTAGGTTAGGTCGGGTTAGGTTGGGATGTCTACGACTTTTGTCTGTAAACTGCTATTTGGTGGCTTCCTGCGCTCTACTCTGCTCTAGTACATTCCGTTCGACCCTGGGGGGCCAGCAATAGTGGTTAAGGAGCGATAGGTTGTGTTATGCTACGTTTGGTAATGCTACGATTGGTTAGGATAGGATAGGATAACATTGACTTTTTTGCTACACGCCGCTGTTCGGGGGATTCCTACGCTTTACATTGATCTGGCGTACACAGCTCAACTCCGGGGAGACCAGTAATGGTCGTCTCTGCGCGTCAAGTTGGGTTAGGCTACGTTCGGTTAGGGTACGTTGGTATGGGTTAGGTTTGGATGGCTTCGACTTTCGTGGTACAAACAGAAGTTTGGTAGATTTCTGCGCCGTACTGTGCTTTAGTATGTTCTGCATGACTCTGGCGAGGCCAGCAATAGTGGTCTCGGCCGGTTAGTTCGAGTTGGATGACACATGGATATGTTACGTTAGGTAAGGTTAGGAGAGTATCGCTCTGACTTTTATGCTATACACCGCTTTTCGGTCGATTTCTGCAATGTACTGTGTTTTAGTATGTTCTGTTCGACACCGGGGAGGCCAGCAATTGTGGTCTCGTAACGTAATGTTGAGATACGCTACGTTTGGGTACTTAACGTTAGGTCAGGTTATGTCAGGATATATCTGTCTCTTGTGCTATGCACTCCAATGCGGTGGATCTTCGCGCGGCGCTGTGCTCCAGTATATTCTACTCGGCTCTGGGGAGGCCAGCAATAGCGGTCCGTGCACATCAGGTTGAGCTATGCCACGTCTGGCTATGTTAAGCTTGGCGAAGACAGGATGGTCTAGACATCTCTGGTATACACTGCTATCCTCCGACCTCTGTGCTCTACTGCATTCTAATATTCTCTGCTTGGCTCTGGGGTGGCCAGAAATAGTGGTCTCGGCGCGTTAGGTTTAGTAAGGTTACGTATGCATATGACATGTTTGGCTATGTTTGGACAGAATATCTTAGACTTTCGTGCCTTTCACTGCCTTTCTGTGGACTCCAGCGCACTACTGCGCTCCAATATGATCTGCTTGGCTCTGGAGTGGCCAGTAATAGTCGTTTCGGCACGTTGGGTTGAGTTATGTTACGTTTTGCTACGGTAAGTTGGGAAAGCATGTTTAGGGTTTCATTGACCTTTGTGCCTTAGACTGCTATTCGGTGGATTTCTGCACCGTACATTGCTCTAATATACTCAGCTCGACTCTGGAGAGGTGAGCAATAGCAGCCGCGGCACGTTAGGTTGAGTTACGTCGCGTTCGGTTAAGTGAAGTTAGGCTATGTTTAGTAAGGGAAGCATTGACTTTCATGCTATAACCTATTTTCCATGGATTTCTGTGGTCTACTGTGCTCTACTAGATGCACGTAATATTGAGTTATGCTACGTCTTGTTAGGTTAGGTTACATCAGTCTGTGCATGGATATCTCCTGCTTTTGTGCTATTCACTTCAATGAGACGGATTTCTGCGCTATACTGAGCTTAGCAGCACTCTCCATGTCTCTGCCGTGGCGAGAAACGGAGGACTCGTTGTGTTATTTTTAGGTATGTTACGCTTGGACGTGTCACGTTTGGCTCGGGTAGGATAGGCTCATTTGACTTCTGTGCTATTCACTGCTATTCGGTGTATTTCAGCGCTCTAATGTGCAATGGTGTCTCTGCCTTGCTCTGGGGATGCCAGCAATATTGGTCCTGTCACGTTATGTTTAAATACACTTCGTTTGGATGTGTTGGATAAGGCTAGGTTATGTCGGGCTATGTTTGACTTTTGAACTATCCACTGCAATGCGGTGGGTTCCTGCGCACTGATCTGCTCTATTACATCCTGCTTGCCTTTGTAAAGGATGGCATTAGTGGTCTCGCGCTGTTAGGTTGCGCTAGGTTACGTTCTGTTGGATCTGGTACGGTTAAGCTCGGTCAGGTTATCTCAGACTTTCTTGCTATGCATTGCTATTCGGTTTACTTCTGCGTTGTACTGTGGTCTACTATATTATGCTTTGCCCTGCGAATGTCACGAATAGAGGCCGCTCAACGTTACGTTGATGTAGACTACGTTTGGTTATGTTATGTTAGCTTGCGTTAAGTCTGGATAGATATGGGTTATGTGCTATACACAGCGATTCTATGGATTTCTGCGATCTGCTGTCCTCTAGTAAGTTCTGCTCGTCTCTGCGGAGGCCTGCAATAGTGGTCGGTGTGCGCTAAGATGAGCTATGCTACGTTTGTTAATGTTGAGGTTGGACATATTAGGAGAGGATAGCTTTGACTTTTGTGTAGTACACTGTTATTCGGCGGGCTTCTGTATTCCAGTGCGCCCTAGTATGTTCTGTTTGGTTCTGGAGTGGCCAGAACTGGTGGTCTCGCCGCGTTAGGTTGAGACTTGCTGTGTTCCGTCATGTTACTTTCCGCGAGCTTAGGAGAGGATTGTTTAGGCTTTTGTGCTATACACTGCTATCCGCGGACTTCTGCGCTCTACAGCTTTCTAATGTTTTCTGCTTGGCTCTGGGGCGGCGAGCAGTAGTGATATCGGCACGTTAGGTTGAGGTATGTTACGTTCCGTTATGTTTGGTTAGACCAGGTTAGGACAGGGTACTTTGCCTTCTGCACTATACATCGCTATTCGGTGGGTTTCTGCGCTCATATGTGCTATGGTTTGCTCTGCTTGACCCTGGAGTGTCTAGTAATGGTGCATTCGGCACGCTAGGATTGGTAATGTTAAGTATCGTTAGGTTATGTTAGGAAGGCTCGGTTAGGATTTCTTTGACTTTTGTGCTCTAAACTGCTATTAGGTGGATTTCTGCGCTTAGCATTGCTCTGCTACACAGTGCCCTACTCTGGCGAGGCGAGCAACAGCGGTCATGGCGCGTGAGGTTGTGTTACGTTACGATTGGTTAGATCAGCTTAGACTATATTTGGATAGTGTAGCATGGACCCTTGAGCGATACACTGTTATTCGATTGATTTCTGTGACATACTGCGCTCTGCCACATTCTGCTTGGCTCTGGGGAGGCCAGTATCAGTGATCGCGGCACGCTGTTTTGAGCTATGCTTCGTTATGTTAGGTTAGATTTGGTCTGGTTTGTTTGAGATATCTGCGGCTCTTGTGCTATTAGCTGCAGTGCGGTGGATTTCTGCGCTCTAATGCATTCTGGTACATTCCGCTTGTCTCTGTCGAGGGCTGTAATGGCGGTCTCTACATGTTAGGTTCAGTTGTGTTACGTTCGGTTACGTTACGTTTGTTGAGGTTAGAATAGGATAGTTTGGACTTTTGTGTTCTACACAGCTGTTGGGTTGATTTTTGCGCTCTAATGTTATCGAATATTTCCTGCTTGGCTCTGGGGAGGCCAGCGATAGCCGCTGCACGACTTCATGGTTTATGCTACGTTTCATTATGTAATGATATGCTATGTTTGGTTAGGATGGCTTCGACTATCGTGCTTTACACTATTTTCAGTCGGGTTTCTGCGATCTACAGTGCCCTGCTGTATTCTGCTTGTCTCTGTGCAGTCCGGCAGCAGTTGTCGCGGCACGCTCTGTTAAGTTACGCTACGCCTGGTTAGGTTAGGTTGCGTCAGGTTATGTTAGGATATCCGCAACCTTTGTGCTATTCACTGCAATGCGGTGGATTGCTGCTCCCTACTGAGCCCTAGTACATTCTGCTTGTCTCTGTGGATGCCAGCAATAGTGGCCTGGCCGTGTTAGGTTGAGTTAGGCTTCGTTTGGAAGTGTTACGTTTGTCTATGTTAGAATAGGCTACTTTGACTTCTGTGCTTTTCACAGCTATTCGGTGGATTTCTGCACTCCAATGTACTCTAGGGCGCTCTACCTTGCTCTGGGAACGCCAGCAAAATTGGTCTCGTCACGCTACGTTTAGACACACTATGTTTGTATAGGTAACGTATGGTCACGTTTTGTCAGGATATGTTTGACTTTTGTGCCATACACTGCTATTCGGTGGATTTCCGCGCTATAAACGGCTCCACTATACTCTGCCCGACTCTGTGGGGTCGAGCAATAGTGGTCGTGTCACTTTATGTTCAGTTAGATTATGTTTGGTTCTGTTGGGCTGGGCTAAGTTTGGTTAGGATACCTATGACTTTCGCGTTACGCTCTGTTATCCGCTGGATATGTGCGCTCCACTGTGCTATACTAAACCCCGCACGAATCTGGGAGGCCAGCAATAGTGATCGCGGCATGCTACTTTTTTCTATGTTACATTGGGCTATGTTACCATTTGTTAGGTTGGGACATAATGCCTTTGACATTTATGCTATACAATGCAATTCGATGTACTTCTGCGCTATAATCTCCTGCAGTATGTTCTGCTATACTATGTGGAGGGCAGCAATAGAGGTCTCGGCACGTCAGTATGGGTTAGGTTACGCTTGGTTAGGTCAGGATGTGATAATTCCGACTTTCTTGCCGTACACACATATACGACGGATTTCTGCGATCAACTGTGCTCTAATATCTTTAGCTAGGCTCAGGGGAGGACAGCAATTGTTGTCCAGACACGTTAGATTGAGTTATGTTACGTTTGGCTTGATTAGGCTTGGTTAGGCTTGGAGAGGGTGGCCTTGACTTATGCACTATACGCTGCTTTGCGGCCGATGTCTGCGACCTCCTTTCCTGTGCTGTCCTCCGATTGTCGCAGGGAAGACCAGGAATAGCGTTCGTGTCACGTTTGGTTGGTTCAGGTTACGTTTAGTTATGTTACTATTGGTTAGGGTAGGAGATGATAGCTTTGACCTTTGAGATCTAAACTATTATTCGTTGGGCTTCTGCTCTCTACCGTGATCCAGTATGATATGCTTGGCTCTGTGGATGCCAGTAGTAGCGGTCTCGGTACGTTAGTTTGTGATATGTCACGTTTGGTTTTGTTACATTTGCTTTGGCTGTGTTTCGGTAGCCTCGACTTCTCTACTATTCACTGCGATTCTATGGATCTCGGTGCTCTACTCACCTCTATTATGTGTTACTAGGCTTTGTGGTGGCCAGCAAATGTGGTGGCGGCACGTTAGGTTTTTTTCGGTTACGCTTGGTATTGCTACGGTTGGTTAGGTTAGGAAAGGATAGCTATGACTTTTGCGCTATACAGTGGTATTCAGTGGATTTCTCCGCTCTAATTTGCGCTTTTAGACCCTACTCGATTCTGGGGAGGCCAGCAATTACGGTCGTGGCTCGATACGTAGAAGCCTGTTACGTTTGTGTAGGTTAGGTTAGGTTATGTTAGGAAATGGTTCCTGTGACCTTTGCGCTATACACTGCTATTCGGTGGATTCCTCCGCTTTACTGGGCTATAATATTCTCCGCTTGGCGCTGGGGTCCAGCAGTAGTGGCGGCGGGACTTTAGGGTGAGCTATGTTCGTTTGGTTAAGTTACGTTTTGACTGGTTAGTATAGGATAACTGTGACTTTTGAGCTCTACACTGCTATTCGGCCCATTTCTGTACTCTGCTCTACTCTAATACGTTCAGCTAGGCTCTGGGCGTCATGCAATAGCGGTATCGGCACGTTACGTTGAGTTAGGCTGCGTTCGGCTAGGTTAGGTTAGGTCCAGTTAGGTAAGGGTATCCTTGACTTTCCTCCTTTTCACGGCAATGCGGCGGATTACTGCTCTCCACTGAGCCCTAGTATATGCTGGTTGACTCTGTGAAGACGGCAATGGTGGCCTAGGCATAGGTTAGGTATAGTTAGGATACGTTCGGTCAGGTTAGATTTGTTTGGGTTGGGTTGGGATATCTTTGACTTCTGTTCTGTACTATGAAATACGGTAGGTTTCTGTTCCCTACTCTGCTCTAGTATGTTCTGCTTCGCTCTGGGGAGGCCAGTAATATTGGGCTGGCAATGTTAGGTTGAGATAGGCTACGCTTGATTAGGTTACGTTAGATAGGGTGAGGCTCGGATAGCTTTGACTTTTGTGGCATACAATGCGATTCCATGGATTTCTAAGCGCTACTCTCCTCTACTATACTCTGCTCGACTCTGGCGAGGCCAGTAATTTTGTCCGTGGCACGTTAGTTTGGATTATGTTACGTTTTCCAGTGTTAAGTTTCGCTATGTTAGGATAGGATAGCTTTGACTTTTTTGCTGCACGCGGGTATTCGGTGAATTTCTGCGCTCTACTGTGCTCTAATATGTTCTGCTTGTCACTGTGGAGGCCAGCATGTGTGCCACCGGTACGTTAGTTTGAGATCGGTTACGTTCGCCTATGTTACGTTTGGTTAGGTTTGGATAGGGCAAATTTGACTTTTGTGCTATACACGGCGGATCCATGGATTTCTGCGCTCCACTCTCCTCTCATGTGTTCTGCGTGGCTCTGGGGATCGTTGCAAACGTGTCCTTGGCACGTTAGGTTGAGAAACGTTACGCTTGGCTACTTTACGTTTGGTTATGTTAGGATAGGATAACTTTGACTTGTGTGCTATACACGGCTGTTCGGAGAATTTCTACGCTCTACTGTGCTCCAATATTTTCTGCTAGGCTCTGGGGATCCGGCAATAGTGGTCTCGGCAGATAAGGTTGAGATAGGTTACGTTTGGATAGGTTAGGTTGGGTTGAGTGTGGTTAGCATAGCTGTGACCTTCGTAATATACACTGGTATCTAATGGACTTCTGCGCCCTACTGTGCTCTACAATATTCTACTAGGCCATGGCGAGGCCAGCAATGGCAGTATCAGCTCGTTAGGTTGAGTTGTGCTAAGTTTGCTTGGGTTACGTTAGATTGGGATAGGCTCGGAGAGCTGTGACTTCTGTGCTATACACTGCGGATCCAAGGATTTCTGCGCCCTACTCTCCTCTCATTCGTTCTCCTTGGCTCTGTGGAGGCCAACAACAGTAGCCTGGGCACACCAGTTTGTGCTATATTACGTTCGGTAAGGTGAAGTTTGGCTAAGTTCGCTAAGTGTTGTAGGGCATTCGTGCTGCACACTGTTATTCGGCGGATTTCTGCTCCTTTCTCTCCTCTAATATGTTCCGCTCTACTCCGGTGAGACCAGCAATAGTTGTCCCTGCACGTCGGGATGAGGTAGTTTTCTTTCGGCTATGTCATGTCACGTCAAGTTCGCTAAGGGTAGCTTTGGCTTTCGAGCTGTACTCTGCTATACGGTGGATTCCTGCGCTCTACTGTGCGCTACTATTTCTGCTTGACCCTGGGGATGTCTGCAACAGTGATCTCGGCACGTCGAGTTTAGTTATGTTACGTTCGGTTATTATTTGTTAAGTTAGCAATGCATTGCTTTGTCTTTTGCGTTATACTATGCGATTCTGTGGAGTTCTGCATTCTACTCTCCACTAATATGTAGTGCTTCGCTCTGGGGAGGTCAGCAATACAGGCCACGCCACGTTAGGTTGAGTTGTTGCTGCGTCTGGTTAGGTTAAGTTAGCATTGGTTATGTTTGGGTACCTTTGACCTTTCTGCTATATACTGCGATTCTATGGGTTTCCGCTCTCTACTCTCCCCTCATACGTTCTGCTTTGATCTGATATGTGTAGCAATACCGTTCTCCGCACGCTGTTGTGGTATATGTTACGCTAGGGTTCATTACGTTTGGCTATGTTAGGAGAGGAACGCTTTGACGTTTGTGCTGTACACTGCTATTCGGCGGATATCTGCACTCTAATGTGCTTTAGTGTGTTCTGTTTGGGTCTGGGAGGAACAGCAGTAGTGGCACAGGCATGCTACGTTGAGTTATGCAACGTTCGGGTGGGCAAGCTTATTTCAGGTTTTCTGAGGATTCATTTGACTTTTGCGCTCTGCACTGCTTCTCTGTGCGTTTCTACCCTCTCCATTGCTCTACTATACTTTGATCGACCCATGGGAGGCCAGTAATTGTGGTCCAGGCACGTTAGTATGATTTAGGCTACGTTTGGGTATGCTCCGATTGCTTAGGTTAGGAGAGGATAACTTTGACTTTTGTGCCATGCACTGCTATTCGGGGGATTTCGGCTCTCCACAGTCATCTGATAAGTTCAGCTTGGATCTGGGACTTACAGTAGTAGTGGTCTTGGCACGTTTTACTGAGCAATGCAACTATCGATAAGATTAGGATAGGATATCTTTGACTATTGTGCTTTACACTGCAATGCGGTGGATTACTGCCCTCCACTGTGCCCTAGTATATGGTGGTTGGCTTTGTGAAGTCCGCAACGGTGATCTAGGCACGTTAGGTAGAGATAGGGTACGTTCGGTCTGCTTAGATTTGTTTGGGTTGGGATAGGATATCTCTGACTTTTGCGCTGTACACTGAAATGAGGTGGATTTCTGCGCCCTACTGCGCTCTAAAATGTTCAGCTTGGTTTTGGGAAGCAAAGCAATAGTGGTATCGGCACAGTATGTTGAGTTAAGCTACGTTCGGTTAGGTTACGTTAGGTCGGGTTAGGATAGGCTGTCTTGGCTTTTGTGCTTTACACTGCAGTGCGGCGGATTTCTGCGCTCTACTTTGCTCCGGTATGTTCTGACTGGCTCTGCGGAGGTCAGCAATAGTGGCCTAGGCACGATAGGTTGAATTATGCTACGTTCGATTATGTTATGTTAGTAGGATGAATTATGCTACGCTCGGTTGAGATACGCTACGTTTGGTTATGTTACGTTAGTTATGTTAAGGTTTGGATAGCTTCGACTTTTCTGCTGTACACTGCGATTCCATGGAGTTCTGCGCTCTACTCTCCTCTATTATGCTCTGCGTGTGTCTTTGGAGGCCAGCAATACGGGTCGCGGCTCGTTAGGTTGAGTTAGATTCTGCTTGATCGGATTAGGCTATTTTGCGTTAGGTTAGGATAGCTTTGACTTATGTGCTCAACACTGATGTTCTATGGACCTGTGTGCTCTTGTGCTCTATCTTATTCTGCTCGTCCCTGGGGAAGTCAGCAATGGTGATCGCTGCAAGTTAGGTTAGTTGTTCTAAGTCGGTTAGGTTAGGTTGTATCCTATTAGGTTCGCGTATCTTCGACTTTTGCGATTTACATTACTATTTGGTGGCTTCCCGCGCTCTACTGTGCTTTACTATACTCTGCCCACTCTGCGGGGCCATCAATAGTGGCCGTGACACGATAGGATGTGTTAGGCTATGTTTCGTAATGTTACGGTTGGTTCGGATAGAACTGGTTAGCTTTCACTTTTGTGCTACATGCCGCTATTCGTTGGATTCCTACGCTCTACATTGTACTACTCCACTCTGCTCGACAGGCGGATGGCAGTAATTTTCGTCTCGTCACGTGAGGTCGAGTTATGCTACGATTGGTTAGGTTATATTAATTTGGGTTAGGTCCGGATTGCTTTGACTTTCGTGGTATAAACTGTTGATAGGTGGACTTCTGCTCCCTGCTGAACTCTCGGGACACCAGCCATATTGTTCGTGGCTCGAAAGTTTGAGTTAGGCTACGTTTGGTAATTTTATGTTAGGGGAAGTTTGGTTAGGATAACTTTGTCTTTCGTGCCATACACAATTTTCCGGTGGTTTGCTGCCCTCTTCTGTGTTCTCCTCTAATCTGCACGGCACTGGGGAGGCCAGCAGTAGTTATAGCGGCACGTTACATTGAGTATGGCTATGTCAGGTTAGGATATGTTTTGTTTCGGTCTGTGTATCTTCGACTTTTCTGCTGCACTCCGCGATTCTATGTGTTTCTGTGCTCTACTCTCGCCTAACATTCTCTGCTTGGATCCTGGGACGCGGGCAACTGTGGTGACGACACGTCAGGTTGTGTTTGGTTACTTTCTGTGGTGATACGGTTGGTTAGGTTAGGAGAGGTTAGCTATGACTTTTGCCTTATACGTTGATGTTCGTTGGATTTCTCCGTTCCACTTTTACCTAATATGCCCAGCTTTGCTCCGGGGAGTACAGAAATGGTGGCCACGGCACGTTGCTTTGAGTTAGGTTACGCACGAGTAGGTTATGTTGGGAGGTGGTAGCTCTGACTTTTACGCTATACATTGCTATACGTCGGATATCTGCACACTGCTGTGCTCTAATTCGTTCAGCTTGTCTCTGAGAGGGACAGGAGTAGTGGTATCCGTACGTATCGTTGGGTAAGGCTATGTTTGGTTAGGTTAGGTTAGGTCAGGTTTGGACACGATACCACTGACTATTGGGCTATACACTGCTTTTCGGTGGATTTCTACTCTCTACATTGCTCTGCTATACGCTGCTCGACTCTGTGGAGGCCAGCAATTGCGGCCCAGCTCGTTAGTTTCATTTACGCTATATTTTGTCATGATAAGTTTGGTTAGGGTAGGAGAGGATATCATTGACTTTTGTGTTATATACACCTATTCGGTGGACTTCTTCGCTATACTGTGCTGTAATATGCTCTGCTTGTCTCCGCGGATGCCAGCAATATTAGTCGCGGCACGCTACGTTAATATATGTTACATTTGGTTACGCCACGATTGGTTAGGTTAGAAGGGGCTAGTTGCGTCTCTTGCGCTACGCACTGATACTGGGCGTGCTTCTGCACTCTGCCGCTTGGCTTTGGGAAGGCCACCAATAGTGGTTTCGGCACGGTAGGTTGACATATGCTTCGTTTGATTAGTTTACGTTAGTTTAGGTTAGCTGCGGATAGTCTTGGCATTCGTGGTATACTCGGTAATACGATGGATTTCTGCACTCTACTATGCTCTGCTCGACTGTGTGAAGGACAACAATGGCAGTTGCGGCTCCTTAGGTTATGTTAGGCTCCGTTAGTGTATGTTGAGATTGGCTAAGTTTGTATAGGACTGTTCTGACTTTTGCGCTATACATTGTTATACGATGGAATTCCGCGCCCTACTTTGCGCTGGTATCTTCAGCTTGGCCCCTGGAATATCAGCAATAGTGGTCTCGGCGCGTTACGCTGGGTTAGGCTACGACTGGTTATGTTAGGTTAGGTCAGCATAGGCTAGGATATCTTTGACTTTAGCGATTTAAGCAGCAATGCGGCGGTTTTCTGCGCTCTACATTGCCCAGCTATACTCTGTTAGACTCTGGGGAGGCCAGTAATAGTGATCTCGGCTTGTGAGTTTGATTTACGCTACGTTTGGTTATTTTAAGTTTGGTTATGTTTGGAGAAGTTAGCATTGACTTTTGTGCTACACACTGCTATTCGGTGGATTTCTGGGCTCTTCTGTGACCAGCAGGCTCTGCTTTGCTCTGGTGCGGCCAGAAATAGTGGCTACGGTGCGTTAGGTTTCGTTATGTTCTTTTCGGTGGATTTCTACTCTCTACATTGCTCTGCTATACGCTGCTCGACTCTGTGGAGGCCAGCAATTGCGGCCCAGCTCGTTAGTTTCATTTACGCTATATTTTGTCATGATAAGTTTGGTTAGGGTAGGAGAGGATATCATTGACTTTTGTGTTATATACACCTATTCGGTGGACTTCTTCGCTATACTGTGCTGTAATATGCTCTGCTTGTCTCCGCGGATGCCAGCAATATTAGTCGCGGCACGCTACGTTAATATATGTTACATTTGGTTACGCCACGATTGGTTAGGTTAGAAGGGGCTAGTTGCGTCTCTTGCGCTACGCACTGATACTGGGCGTGCTTCTGCACTCTGCCGCTTGGCTTTGGGAAGGCCACCAATAGTGGTTTCGGCACGGTAGGTTGACATATGCTTCGTTTGATTAGTTTACGTTAGTTTAGGTTAGCTGCGGATAGTCTTGGCATTCGTGGTATACTCGGTAATACGATGGATTTCTGCACTCTACTATGCTCTGCTCGACTGTGTGAAGGACAACAATGGCAGTTGCGGCTCCTTAGGTTATGTTAGGCTCCGTTAGTGTATGTTGAGATTGGCTAAGTTTGTATAGGACTGTTCTGACTTTTGCGCTATACATTGTTATACGATGGAATTCCGCGCCCTACTTTGCGCTGGTATCTTCAGCTTGGCCCCTGGAATATCAGCAATAGTGGTCTCGGCGCGTTACGCTGGGTTAGGCTACGACTGGTTATGTTAGGTTAGGTCAGCATAGGCTAGGATATCTTTGACTTTAGCGATTTAAGCAGCAATGCGGCGGTTTTCTGCGCTCTACATTGCCCAGCTATACTCTGTTAGACTCTGGGGAGGCCAGTAATAGTGATCTCGGCTTGTGAGTTTGATTTACGCTACGTTTGGTTATTTTAAGTTTGGTTATGTTTGGAGAAGTTAGCATTGACTTTTGTGCTACACACTGCTATTCGGTGGATTTCTGGGCTCTTCTGTGACCAGCAGGCTCTGCTTTGCTCTGGTGCGGCCAGAAATAGTGGCTACGGTGCGTTAGGTTTCGTTATGTTACGTCTGCCCAGGTTACGTATGTCTCGCTTAGGTTAGGATATCTGGGACTTCTGTGCTGTACACTGGATTGCGGCAGACTTCTGCGCTCCACTGGGCGCTGGTATGTTCTGCTTGGCACTAGGGAGGGCAGAAATTGTGGTCTCGGCTCGTTCGGCTTACTTAGGCCACTTTGGCTAGGATAGGATGTGTCAGGTTAGGTTTCGACAAATATGGCTCTTCTGCTACACGCTGCTTTTTCAATGCTCTGAGCGCTCTACTCTTCTCTAGCATATTCTGTTTGCCTTTGGGGATTCCGGCAATAGTGGTCTCAACACGTTCGTTTAAGTTAGGATACGTCTGATTGTAGTACGTTTGGATAGGTAAGGAGAGGATAGCTTTGCCTTCTGAGTAATACACTGCTATTCGGTGTATTTCTTCGCTCTACTGTGCTCTGGCATGTTCTGCTTGGCATTGGGGATGGCCAAGAATAATGGACCCGTCTCGTTAGGTTTAGTTAGTCTACGTTCTTTAGGCTAGGTTGCGTCCGGTGATGTTAGGATATCTAGGACGTTTGTGCTATTCGCTGCCCTTTCGCGTCTTTGTGCGCTCTGCTGTGCTCTGGTGTATTCTACTTGGTTCTGGGCAATCCATCAGTAGTGATCTCGGCACGCTAGGTTAAGTTATGTTGCGGATGACCATATTACGCTTGGACAGGTTAGGATATGATAGCTGTGACATTTGTGGTATGCATAGCCATACGTCGCATTTCTACTCTCTACATTGCTCTACTATGCTCTGCTTGACTCTGTGGAGGCCAGTAATAATGTTCCCGACACGTTAGTTTTATTTAGGCTACATTAGGTTGTGTTACGTTTGGTTAGGTTTGGGGAGTATAGCTTTGACTTTCGCGCTATATACTGCTATTCGGCGGATTACTGCGCCCTAAATTGCACTGCTATACTCTGCTCGAATATGGGCTGGCCAGCAATAGTGGTCGTGACACGATAGGTTGAGTTATGTTTCGTTCGGTTAGGATAGGCTGGGCTATGTTTGGCTATGACGGCCTTGACCCCTGTGCCATGAACTGCTATTCGTTGGATTTCGGCGCTCTACTGTGCCCGAGTATATACTGCTTGGCACCGGGGTGGCCAGAAACAGCTGTCTCGGATCGTGAACATAATCTACTCGACGCTTGCTTATGTTAGGTTAGGCCAGGTTGGATTAGGATGTATTTGACTTATCTGCTATACGTTGTTGTATGGTGGCTCTCTGCGCTCTACTGTGCTCTAGTGTATTCTGCTTGGCTTCGTGGAATCCAGCAATTGTTTAGTTAGTCTACGTTCTTTAGGCTAGGTTGCGTCCGGTGATGTTAGGATATCTAGGACGTTTGTGCTATTCGCTGCCCTTTCGCGTCTTTGTGCGCTCTGCTGTGCTCTGGTGTATTCTACTTGGTTCTGGGCAATCCATCAGTAGTGATCTCGGCACGCTAGGTTAAGTTATGTTGCGGATGACCATATTACGCTTGGACAGGTTAGGATATGATAGCTGTGACATTTGTGGTATGCATAGCCATACGTCGCATTTCTACTCTCTACATTGCTCTACTATGCTCTGCTTGACTCTGTGGAGGCCAGTAATAATGTTCCCGACACGTTAGTTTTATTTAGGCTACATTAGGTTGTGTTACGTTTGGTTAGGTTTGGGGAGTATAGCTTTGACTTTCGCGCTATATACTGCTATTCGGCGGATTACTGCGCCCTAAATTGCACTGCTATACTCTGCTCGAATATGGGCTGGCCAGCAATAGTTGTCGTGACACGATAGGTTGAGTTATGTTTCGTTCGGTTAGGATAGGCTGGGCTATGTTTGGCTATGACGGCCTTGACCCCTGTGCCATGAACTGCTATTCGTTGGATTTCGGCGCTCTACTGTGCCCGAGTATATACTGCTTGGCACCGGGGTGGCCAGAAACAGCTGTCTCGGATCGTGAACATAATCTACTCGACGCTTGCTTATGTTAGGTTAGGCCAGGTTGGATTAGGATGTATTTGACTTATCTGCTATACGTTGTTGTATGGTGGCTCTCTGCGCTCTACTGTGCTCTAGTGTATTCTGCTTGGCTTCGTGGAATCCAGCAATTGTGTCCTCGGAACGTCAGGTTACGTTTGGCTTCACATCGTTTGGATAAGTTATGACAGGGTACTATACACTTTTGAGCTATACACTGTTTTTCGGTGTATTTCTACTCTCTACATTGCTCTGCTATATTCGGATCGGCTCTGCGGAGTCCAGTAATAGTGGTCCCGACATATTAGTTTGATTTAGGCTTCGTTCGGTTGTGCTACGCGTGGTTAGGTTTGGAGTGGATATCATGGACCTTTATACTTTATACTGCTATTCGCTGGGCTTCTGCGGTATACTGTGCTCTCTTATGCTCTGCTTGTCTCCGGGGTGCCAGAAATAGCGGTCGCAGCACGCTAGGTTGAGTTAGTTTATGTTCGGTTAAGTTCACTAATGGTAGCTGTGACTTTCGTGCTATACACAGTTATTCGGTGGATTTCTGCGCTCTGCTGTGAGCTACTATTTCTGCTTGGACCTGGAGAGGTCAGCGACAGTGGACACGGCACATCGGGTTTAGTTATGTTACGTTCGGTTATGTGACGATTGGTTGCGTCAGCATAGGGTAGCTTTGACTTCTGCGCCATACACTGCGACTCTATGGAGTTCTGCGTTCTACTCTCCTCCAATATGTTGTGCTTGGCTCTGGTATGGGCAGCAATACAGGACACGTCACGTTATGTTGAGTAAATGCTGCGTTTGGTTAGGTTCTGTTAGCCTGGGTTAGGTATGGATAGCTTTGACTTTTCTACTACACACTGCAATTCCATGGGTTTCTGCGCACTACTCTCCTGTCATACTTTCTGCTCTGCTTTGAGGACGGTAGCAATAGCGTTCTCGGCACGCTAGGATTAGTTAGGTTACATTTGGTTAGATTATGTTTGTAGAGCTTTAACTTTCTCGGCATAGACTGTTATTCAGTGGATTCGTGCGATCTACTGTGCTGTACTATACTATGCTAGACTCAGCGGAAGCCAGCAGTAGTGGTCGCAGCGCGATAGCATGAGTTAGGTTAAGTTTGGTTATGTTACGAATGGTTAGGTTAGGAGAGGATATCTGAGAGTTTTGTGTTAAACACTGTTATTCGGTGGATGTCTGCGCTCCAACGTGGTCTGAAATGTTCAGCTTGTCTCTGGGAATGAGTGCAAACGTGGTCTCGCTCCGTTACGCTGAGTTAGGCTACGTATGTTTGGGTTAGGCAAGGTCAGGCTAGTATAGGCTATCTCTGACATTTGTGCTTCACACTGCAACGCCGCGGATTGCAGAGATCCACGGACCTCTAGCATACTCTGCATGGCTCTGGGGACGTCAGCAATCGTGTTGCAGGGCCGCTAGGTGAAGTTATTATACGTTTGGTTGGTTTACGTTGACTTCAATTGGATTTGGTTAGCTTCGAATTTTCTGCCATACTCTGCGATTGTTTGGATTTCACCGCTCTGCTCTCCCGTGTCATGCTCTGCTTGGCTCTGTGGGGTACAGCAATACTTGTCGCGGCACGCTAGGTTTAGTTAGATTGCGTTCAGTTATGTTAGGTTGTGTTGGGCTGCGTTAGGATATCTTTGACTTGTGTGTTCAGCAATGATGTTCTATGGACACGAGTGCCATACTGTGATCTATCACGCTCTGTCTGTCTCTGGTGATGACTGCAATAATTGTCGCGGCACGTTAGGTTTAGTTATTCTACGTTTGGTTAGGTTAGGTTAGGTCTTAGTAGGTTAGGATACCTCTGACTTTGCTATACATTGCTATTTGGTGGCTTTTTGCGCCCTACTGTGCTATACTATATTATGCTCGTCTCCGGGGTAGCCAGCAATAGTGGTCGAGGCACGATATGCTTTGCTGGACTACGTTTGGTGTTGTTACGATTGGATAGATTAGGATAGCGTAGCTGTGACTTTTGTGCAACACACTGCTATTCGGTGGATTCCTACGATCTATATTGCTCTAGTGTACTCTGCTCTGCAGTGGGAAGGCAAGCAAGAGTTGCCTCGGCACGCTGGGTTGTGCGAGGTTATTCTCGGCTTGGCTAGGTTAGCATAGGTTTGGTTAGGGTAACGTAGACTATTGTGCGATACACTGCTATTACGTCGATGTCTGTACACTGCATTGCTCTACTAGCATCAACTCGAATCTGGGGTGGCCCGAAATGATGATCGTGGCGCGATATGCTGAGTTAAGTTACGGTTGGTTATGATAAGCTTGGATAAGATGGGATAGGTTAGCATTGACTTTTGCGCTCCATACTGCAATCTGGCGGGTTTCTGCGCTCTACATTGTCATACTATACCCTGCTTGAATATGGAGGATAGCAATGGTGTCCTCGGTACGTTAGGTTGTGTTTGCCTACGTTTGGATGGGTTAGGATTGTCTGGGTTATGTGCGGATAGCTTCGACTTACGTGGTATACACTGTTGTATGGTGAGTTTCTGCGATCAGCTGTGTTCTAGCACGTTCTGCTTGGCTCTGGGGTGGCCAGCAGGATTGGTCCCGGACGCTAGTCTGAGGTATGTTACGTTTGGTTATTTTACGATCGGTTAGGTTAGGAAAGCATAGTTATACTTTTGTGCTATACGCTGCTATTCATTGGATTCCTGCGCTCTACATTGTCCGTCTATACACTGCTCGACTCTCGGGAGGCAAGCAATGGTGGACGCGGCACGTTAGGTTGGGTTAGATTACGTTTGATCATGTCAAGTTGCGAAGAGATAGGTTAGGATAGCTTCGATTTCTGTGCTATGCACCACTGTTCGATGGACTACTGCCCTTTTCGGTGCGCTATTACACATTGCTTGTCTCTGTGGGCGCCAGGAACTGTGCCCTCGGCACGTTAGATTGTGTTATGTTTCGTTTGGCTAGGTAATGTTTGTTTAGGTTTGGTTAAGGCTGCTATGACTCCTGTGCCATACACGGCTATTCGGACGATCTCAGTGACCTACGTTGCTCTGCTATGCTTTGCATAGCCCTCGTGGGGCCACAAATAGTGAACGCGGCACGTTAGGGTACGTCACGTTAGGTTTGGGTATGTCACGTATTGTTAGGTTAGGAGTGGATATCTTTGAATTTAGTGACGTAAGCTGCCATTCGGAGAGTTTCTGCGCTCTGCATTGCTTTAATATGCACTGCTTGGTTCTGGGAAGGCCAGCAAAAGTGATCTCGGCACGTTATGCTGGCATAGTTAACGTTTGGTGCGGTTTGGTTATGCTGGGCTCGGTTAGGATAGCTTTGACTTTTGTGCTACACACTGATATTCGGTGGATTTCTACGCTCTACTGCGCTGTACTATATTCTGCTTAGCCCTGGGGAGGCCAGCAATAGTGGTCTCGGCACGCTACGTTTATTGTGGTTACGTTTGGCTTGGCTAGGTTGGCATAGGTTTGGTTAGGATAGCTTTGATTTTTGTGCTATACACTTCTATTCTGTCGATATCTGTGCACTGCATTGCTCCACTATCATCCAGTCGACTCTGCGGAGGCCAGAAATGATGGTCGTGGGGCGATATGCTGTGTTTAATTACGTTTGGTTACAATACGTTTGGATAGGATAGGATAGGTTAGCATTCACTTTTGCGCTGTACACTGCTATCCAGCGGATTTCTGGGCTCTAAATTGCTCTACCATACACTGCTCGACTCTGGGGAAGCCAGGAGTAGTTGTTTCGGCACGTTGGCTTGAGATAGGCTGCGTTGGGTAAGGTTACGATAGCCTGGGTTGCGATTTGATAGCTTTGACTCACGTGCTATACACTGCTGTTCGGTGGAATTCTGCGCCTTACTGTGATCTAGTATGCTCCGCTTTGCTCTGGGAAGGCCGGCAACGTTATTCTCCGCACGTTATGTTTAGTCAGGCTACGTTCGTCTAGGTAAGGTTAGGACAGGCCAGGTTAGGATATCCATATCTTTTGTACCAAGCACTGCAATGAGGAGGATTAGTGCGCTCTGCTGTGCTCAAGTATATTCCGCTTGGCTCTGGGGCTGAAAGTAATAGTGTTCTTGGTACGTAAGGTTGAGTTAGGTTACGTTTCATCAGGTTAGGTTATTAAGGTTCGATTAGGATACCTGCGGTTCTTGTGCACTGCATTGCAATGCGGTGGATACCTGAGGCATGCTCTGTTGTGGTATATTCTGCTTGGCTCTGGCCAGGACAGCAACTGTGGTCCCGGCACGTTAAGTTGGGTAATGTTACGTTTGTATATGTTACGTTTGGCTTGGTTAGGATTGACTACTTTGACTTTTGTGCTTTACACTGCTATTCCGTTTGATTCTGTGACCAACAGTGCTCTACTATATTCTGCTTATCTCCGGGTATGCCTGCAGCTGAGGTCGCGGCGCGACCTATCGGAATACGCTGCGCTTCGTTTGGTTAGAATAGGTCAGGTTATGTTAGGGTATCCTCGACCTTTGTGCCATTCACTGCAGTGTAGTTGATCTCTGCGCACTACTGTGTTCTAGCATACACTGTTTTTCTCCGTGGAGGTCAGCGATAAAGGTCTCGTCATGTTAGGTTGAGCTGGGTTACGTTTGTGTATGTTACGTTTGCCTAGGTTAGGCGTGGCTGCTTTGACTTTTGTGCTATGCACTTCTATCCTCCTGGTTCTGCACTCTACTGCGTTCTAATGGTTTATGCCTCTCTGTGGGGAGGCCGGCAAGAGTGGTCTCTGCGCGTTAGATGTATTCAGGATACGTTTGCATATAACAAGTGTGGTTATGTTACGACAAAATAGCTCTGACTTTTGTACCATTCACTGCTATTCGGTGGGCCTCCGCGCTCCACCGCGCTCTAATATGTTCTGCTTGGTTCTGGGGTGGTCAGCAATTGTGGCATCGGCAAGTTAGTTTGAGTTATGATACGCTTCGTTATGGTAGTTTGGGAAGGTTTGGTTAGGATTTCTTTGACTTATGTGCCATAGACTACTACACTGTTTATTCGTGCACACGACATGGCTAAATTATGCTCTGCTCGACTATGGGGAGGCGAGCATTTGTGGTCATGGTAACCTAGTTTCAGTTGTGTTCCGTATGGTTTGGTTAGGTTAGGTTATGTTTGATTAGGATGGCTTTGTCTTTCGCGATATACACCCTTATCCGTTGGATTCCTGTGATCTACTGCGCCCTATTATATTCCGCCTGGCTCTGGGGACGCCAGTAGCAATGTTCGCGGCACGTCATGTTGAGTTATGCTACGTTTGCACAGGTTAGGATAGGTATGGTTTGGTTAGGTGATCTTCGACTTTTGTGCTATTCACTACAGTGTGGTGGATTCCTGCGCCCTACTGTGCCCTAATATGTTCTGCTTGCCTCCGAGGATGCCAGTAATATTGGACTCGTCACGTTATATAGAGTTACTATTCGTTCGGATAGGTTAGGTTGTGCCAGGTTCGGATATGATATATTTGACTTTTGCGCTTTAGACTGCTCTTCGGTGGATTTCTACTCTCTAATGTGCTCTAATACGTTCTGCTTGGCTCAACAATGCGCATGAATAGCGGTCGCGGCACGTTACGCTTTGTCACTGTACGTTTTGTCAGACCAGGTTATACCAGGTCAGGTTAGGCTATCCCCAACTTCTGTGCAATGCTCTGCTTTTCGGTGGATTTCTGCGCTCTACATTGCTCTACTACACTCTGCTCGACTCCGTGGGGGCTAGCGTCATTGGTCTCGTAATGTCAGGTTGAGGTACGTTACGTTTGGTTAGGATTGGTTAAGCTAAGTTTGGTAAGTGTAGCTTTGACTTTCATGCTATACACTGCTGTTTGGTGGATTCCTGTGCACCACTGTGTATTACAATATTCGGCTTGGCTTTGGGGAGGCCAGAAATAGTGATCGCGGGACGCATGATGCGTTATGTTACGTTTGGTAATGTTACGTTTGGTTACGATGTAGTAGGTTATCTTCCACTTTTGTGCTATGCACTGCGATACTGTGGATTTGTACGCTCTATTGTGCTCTAATATTTTCTGCTTGGCTCTTGGGAGAACAGCTATAGTGGTCTCGGCACGTTAGGTTGAGTTATTTTCTGTTTGGCTAGGTTATACTATGCTCCGCTAGGCTATCTATGACCTTCGTGCTATAAATTTCCATTCGTAGTATTCCTGCGCTCTACTCTGCTCTACTGTATTCTGCTTGGCCCTGGGGTGGGCAGCAATAGTGGTACCCCCACGTTAGGATCAGTATGGTTGCGTATGTTTATGTTACATTAAGTTAGGTTAGGAGAGGGGAGATTTCACTTTTGCGCTATGACCTGCTATTCGCCGGATTTCTGGACTCAACTCTGCTCTCATGTGCCCCGTTTTGCTCCGCGAATGCCAGTTACAGTGTCCGCAGCACGTTTGGTTGACTCAAGTTACGTTCGGTTGGGAAATGTTTGCCTGGATTTGGTTTGGATAGCCTTGACTTTGTTGCTATACACTGCTATTACACGGATTTCTGCGCTCTACTGTCCTCTATCGTATTCAGCATGTCCCTGAGGTCGCAAGCAATACATGGCGAGGTACGATACGTCTAGATATGTTGGGATCAGAAAGTTTAGGTTGGGTTGGTGAGGCTATTGTAGCAGTAACTTCCCTGCTATACGCTGCTATTCCATGGGTTTCTGCGCTCTGCTCTCCTGTAACATATTCTGCTTCGCTGCGGCGATGCGAGCAATAATAGCTGCTTCACGTTTGGTTCAGTTAGGTTACGTTTGATTGGGTTAAGTTAGGTATGCGTTTGGTTAGGATAGCCTTGACTTAAGTGCTGCACGCTGCTATTTGTGGATATCCGCGCTCCACTGTGCAGTATCATATTCAGCGTATCTGTGTGGACACCAGCAATACTGTTCGCGGCACATTAGTTTGTGTCATGTTACGCTTGTTTTGGTTAGGTTCAGATAGGTTTGGCTAGCATAGATACGATATTTGTGCTACACACTGTTATTCTGTGGATTTCTGCGCTCTGCTCTTCTATATCATGTTCAGCATGTGTCTGGGGACGGCCGCAACCGCGGTCGTGGCGCATTAGGTTGTGCTACGTTACTTTCGTTTAGGCTGGGTTGGTTTGGGTTTCGGTAGCATAACTTTGACTCTTCTCTAATACACTGCTTTCTACGGACTCCTACGCACTGCTCTCGACTAATATTTTCTGCCTGTCTCTGTGGAGGCCATCAATAGTGGTCGTGGCACGTTAGGTTGAGTTTTGTTACGTTTGGCTATGCTAGGTTAGGATACGTTTGATAAGCGTAGCTTTGGCTTTAGTGCTATACGCGGCTGTTTTGTCGGTTTCTGCGTTCTACATAGATCTGGCATATTCTGCTTCGCTCTGGGGAGGCCAGATACTGTGGGCTCGGAACGTTACCTCGAGTGAAGTTACGTTTGGATAGATTAGGTTAGATTGGGAGGGTGTCGATAGCTCATACTCTTCTGCTATACACTGCTAATATATGGGTTTTGCGCGCCACTCTCCTCTAACATGTTCTGCTGTGCTCTTTGGAGGCCAGTAACAGTAGTCGCGGCTAGTTGGTTAGAGTTATGTTACGCTAGGTTAGGTAGGGTTTGTTTGGGTTAGGTTATAATAGCTTTGATTTTTGAGCTGTACACTAGCAATCTATGGATTTCTGTGCTCTGCCCTCCTATAGTAAGTTCTGCTTGGCTCAGTGGAGCCCAAATATACTGGTCGCGACGCGATCTGTTTGCTTAGATTACGTTTGGCCCGGATAAGTTAGGTTGTGTTAGTTTAGGGGAGGTTTGGCTTTTGCGCTACACACTGCTGTACTTTGGATCACTGTCCTCCACTGTGCTCTACCATATTCTGTATTCCTGTGTTGAAGCCAGCAATAATGGCATCGGCATGTTAGGTTGGGCTATGTTACGATTGGTTCGGTTAGGTTAGGTTGTGCTAAGCTGGGGTATATATGAATGTGGATTTGCCATCGGCACCACGGGAAGCCACCCAAGTGCCTGATGCGCGTGGTGAACGACGTGGTCGAGGTACGGGACCGGATGAAATACCTCGGTCACGTCCTCGATAGCCACGGGAATTTCGACGGAAATTTTCTCGCGCTGGAGCCACGCCTGGAGGGTATGGCGGGGGTACTGCTTCAGCTGCTACCCAACCTGGGAGGGCCAGACGGGAGGGTGCGCCGCCTCTGCACGGGAGTAGTTCGCTCGGTGGCACTTTACAGGGCTCCGACCTGGGCGAACGACCTGGTCGCCAGTCCGCGCAGTCGGGCGATTCTCCGGCGAGTCGCTCGCAGGATGGCGATCAGGGTCGTGCGCGGTTACCGCACGATATCCCACGAGGCAGCGATGGTCCTGGCGGGTGTCCCGCCATTCGAACTGCAAGCGGTGGGGAAGCCCGTGTCTACGGTCTCCTAAACGCTGGCGACGGCGGTGCCCCTGAAGAAGGGTCCGTTTCGTTGAGGCGAAGGGTTCGAGAGTCCTTGATGACCGCCTGGCGAGCTCGGCTGAGGAAGCCGAGCAGCCAGCGGCACCCGGCGTTCGAGGCTGTGCTCCCCGTGCTGGACACATCGGGGCGCGGCGGCAGCCGGCACACTTTTCGCCTGACGCAGGTGCTAACCGGGCACGGGTGCTTCAGGGAGTACCTGTGTCGTATCGGGCGGGAACGTGTGACGCGGTGACATCACTGCGGGGAAGGGCGAGCCACGGTGCAGCACACGCTGAAGGAATGTCCGGCGTGGGCTCGTGAGCGCCGGGTACTTTCTCTCGTCGTGTGTCGGGAACTTTCACTCTCCGTCGTCGTGGCGCGGATGACGGAGTGCTTAGGTGCGCGGCGTGCGGTGGCCTCCTTCTGCGAGGCGGTTATGCTACAGAAGGAGGCCGCCGAGAGAGCCCGTGAGCGTAGCGCGCTCCTCGCGCGTAGGGCGGCGGAGATTGCAAGCGCGGCGCCGGAGGGCGGTGCGCACACTGCTGGATGTGTTAACGCGTTAGACCTCCGCTTTCACGAGCGACCATGTACCGACGGCCGGGGAGACCGTCTCTCTCTCCCGTTGTAACCTAGGTCAGGGTGTCCGCGAGCTGGCGTGTGGGGGCCCGTCAGTTCGAGAGACCATGGTCCGGGCGCGCTACGTCGCGTGATGGTCGCGCGGCGTCCGCAGGGTATGCGTGCGTTGCTGTCGGTTGTATCTGTGTGTGTGTGTGTGTTTGTGTGTGTGTGTGTGTGTGTGTGTCTGTGTGTGTGTGTGTGCCTGTAGTCGACCCGTCTCGCGCGCATGGGCGTGATCGTTTCGGGTGCGATTTCCCGTCGCGCCGGGAGGGAACTGCGGTTGCATCGCGGGGGCGTCCTGGCAATTTCATCGCCGCGAAGTCCAGGGCGCACAGAAATGCGAAGAGCTGGTCATCGTGGTGGTTTTAGTGGGTTAAAATCCCACATAACCTCGCCCCCTCCCCTAAGGTGTCCGGGTATCATTGGAAGATTTCCCCCACGTGAGAAAAAGGGAATCTATGACTTCTGTGTTGTACGCTGATATTCTATAGATTTCTGCGCTCTGCTCTTCTCTAACATTTTCTGCTTGGCTCTGGTGAGGTGAGCAATATCGTTAGCTTCACGTTAGGTTGAGTGAGATTGCGCTTCGTTATGTTGCCATTGGTTAGGATAGTTCAGGATAGCTTTGAATTTTGTGCTATACACTGGTAGTCTGTGGTATTCTGCGCTGTTCTCTCCACTAATATGCTCTCCTTGGCTCAGTGGAGGCCAGCAATACAGGTCACGGCGCGTTAGGTTGATTTATACTACGTTTGGTTGGGTTATGATAGGCTAATTTGGGTTAGGGTATCTTCATCTCTTGTGCTATAAACTGCAATGCGTCCGATTTCTGCCCTCTACCCTCTTCTACTATGTTCTACTTGGCTCTGGATAGGCCAGCAATAATAGTCGTGGCACGTTATGTTGAGTGATGCTACGTTTGGTAATGATAGCATTGGGTAGGTTAGGGTAGGTCACCTTCGACTTTTGCGCTTTTCAATGTAATGCGGTGGATTGCTGCGCTCTATTGTGCCCTACTATGCACTGTTTGGCTTGGGGGATGCCAGCAATAGTGTCCTCGGCACTTCACGTTGAGTTGAGTTGCGTCCGCGTATGTTAGGTGTGATTAGGTTACGGTAGGGTAGCTTTGACTGTTGTCCTACACACAGCGATTCTATGGATATCTGCTCTCCACTCTCCTCTAATACGTTCTGCTTAGCCCTGGGGAGGGAAGCAGTATAGGTCTCGTCACGTTAGGTTCAGTTAGGCTACGTTTGATTAGGTTAGGACAGGGTATCTTCGACTTTTGTGCTGTACACAGCTGTTCGGTGGCTTCCTGGGCTCCTCCGCGTTCTGATATGTTCTACGTGGCTCTTTGGAGTACAGCAATTGTGGTCGCGGCACGTTGGAATTAGTTTTGTTGCCCTTGGCTAGGTTACGTTAGTCATATTTCGGATAGTATAGCTACCCTTACGTGCTATAAACTGTTATTTGGCGGACTCCTGCGCTCTACAGTGCTCTACTATACTCTGCTTGGGCCTGGCGGAGACAGCAGTAGCGTTCGCGGCACGTTATGTTGAGCTACTCAACGTTTGTGTGGGTTACATTAGCTTGGGTTAGGTTCCGATAACTTTGACTTTTCTGCTATACACTGTGATAACATGGTTTCTGTGCTCTACTATCCTGCAATATGTTACGCCCGGCTTTCAGGATGCCAGCCATATTTGTCGTTAAGTTTAGCTAGGTTAAGTTTGGTTAGGTTACGTGAGCGCTGGTTAGGTTTGGATAGCTCTGTCTTTTCTGCCATACACTGCGATTATATTGATTTGTGCGCTCTACTCTACTTAAACATGTTTTGCTCGGCTGTGGGGTAGTCAGAGATATTTGTCACGGCAAGTTATGTTGCGATATGTTACGTTTGTTTATGTTACGATTTCCCATGTTAGGAGAGTATAGTTTTGTCCGTTTGATATACACTCCTTTTCGGTGCACTTCTGCGCTCTGCTGTGCTCCAGCATGCTCTGCTTGGCGCTGGATAGGCCAGCAGTTATGTTCTCTGCGCGCTACGTTGTGGTAGGCTGCGTTCGGTTAGGTTAAGCTATGTCAGCTTGTGCAAGGATATCTTCGGCTCTTGTGCTATACATTGCAATGCCGTGAACTTGTGCATTCTACTGTCACCCAATATCTTCTGCTTGCGTCTAGGGAGGCCAGAAATAGCGTTCCCGGCACGTTAGGTTGTCTTATGTTACGTTTGGTTACGCTATGTTTCGTTAGGTTGGGATAGGATAGCTCTGATTTTGCGCTATACGCTGCTGTTCCGTGGATTTCTGCCCTCTACAGGGCAACAATATGTTCTGATTGGCTGTGTGCAGGCTAGCGGTAGTGTTCTCGGAACGTTATGTTGTACCGACTCCGTTTTGTGGGTTTAGGTTTGTCCTGCTAATGTTTGGATATCGTTGACTCTTGTGCTATACACTGCAATGCGGCGGATTTCTGCGGTCTACTGTTCTGTAGAGTATTCTGCTTGGCTCCGTGGAGTGCAGCGATAGACGCCACGTCACGTTAGGTTGAGTTAGGTTACGTTCGGATTGCCTTGATAAAGCTACTTTCGGTTAGGTTAGCTTTGACTTTCGTACTATACGCTGCCACTCGGCGGATTTCTGCGCTCCACTATGATCTACCATTTTCTGCTTGGCCCTAGCGTAGCCAGCAATAGTGTTTTCGCCACGTTATGCTGAGTTAGGCTGTGTTTGGTTAGGTTACACTTGGTTGGGCTTGGTTCGTTTTGGTTTGTCTCTTCTGTCATGCACTGCGATTCAATGGACTTCGTTGCTCTCCTCTAACCTAATCTGTTCTGCTTGACACTGGGTAGGGTAGCTATAGAGGTCTCGGTACGTTGGATCCCGATATGTTACGTAAAGCAATAGCGATCACTATTGCTGGCGTCCCCAGAGGCAAGCGGAATATACTAGACCGCAGTAAATCGCAAATATCTACGACATTGCAGTGTAAATAACAGAAGTCAAAGATATCCTCACCTAGCCTGACCTAGGTTATCCCGACCAAACGTAGCCTAGCAGAACTTGGCGTGCCGATGCCACTAATGCTGGCCCACCCAGAGCCAAGCTGGACATATTAGGGCACATTAGAGTGCAGATATCCGCCGAGCAGCAGTGTATAGCGCAAAAGTGGAAGCCACACCCACCCCCTAACCTAAACAATTGCAAGCGAACCAAACGTAACCCAACTCAACCTATCGCGTCCCGACCACTTTTGGTGACAACTTTAGAGTCGAGCAGATTATAGTAGAGGAATGTAGAGCGCAGGAATCCATCTAGTAACAGTGTATAGCACGAATGTCAATGCTTCCCCTACCGAACGTTTCCAAACGTAGCCTAAGCAAGCGTAGCTTTACTCAACCTTGTGACCCCAGACCACGCTTGCTGGCCCCCACAGAGCCAAGCCGATAATACAAGAGCACAGTAGAGCGCAGAGATCCACCGAATGTCAGTGTACAGCACGAAGGTCAAAGCAATACTATCCTAACTTAGACAAACTTAACGCAAACAAGGTTAACGTAACTGAACCAAAAGGGACGAGACCTGTATTCCGTCCCCCCCCCCCTAACGAAATAGAACACATTCGCGGTGAGTAGTGCGCAGAAATACACAGAATCACAGCACATAGCACAAAAGGCAAAGCCCACATGTGCTAACGAAACCATACGTAACATAACATAACGTAACCGGTCTCCGGCTAACATGCAGAGGACACTATTACTGGCATCCATAGTGTCAAGCAGAACATATTAGAGCACAGTGCAGCGCAGAGATTCAACGAAAAGCAGTGTATAGCACAAAAGTCAAAGCCGTTCTGTCCTAACCTAACCAAATGTAACAGAACCTGGCTTAACCTATCCCAACCTATCGTGCCTAGTACGCTATTGCTACGCTCCCCTGCGCCAAGCAGAACATATGAGAGGAGTGTAGAGCGCAGAAGTCCATAGAGTAGCAGTGTATTGCATAAGAGTCAAAGTTACCCTATCCTAACATAACCAAACGTAACTTAGGCGAACGTAACCTAACTTAGACTAACGTGCCGAGGAAACTATTGCTTGGCATCACGGAGCCAAGCGGAATGTACTAGAATGCAGTACAGAGCCGAAGGCCCCCGCTCTGCATTGTATAGCATAAAAGTCGAAGATATCCTACCATAACCTGGCACAACCAAAGCAACCCAAACGTAACATATCCCAACCTAACGCGGCGAGACCACTATTTCTGACCTCCCCAGAGCCAAGCAGAACATAGTAGATCACACTTGAGAGCAGAGACCCACCGAATAGCAGTCTAAAGTTCAAAGGTCAAAGCTACCCTATCGTAACGTATCCAATCGTCCCAAAGTCGAACCTAACATAGCAAAAACCAAGGTGCCGAGACCACTGTTTCTAGCCCCCATTGTCAAACAGAATATGGCAGAGCGCAGTAGAGCGCAGAGATCTGCCGAATAACAGTGCATAGCACGAAATACGTAGCTATACTTGCCGAACTTAACAAAACGTAGCCAGAAAAAACGTGACTTTACTACACCTAACGTGCCGAGACCACAACTGCTGGCCTCCACAGGATCAAGCATAATATATAAGAGCACAGTAGAGCGCAGAAATACACCGAATGTCAGTGTACTTCATGGAAGTCAAAGTTATACTATCCTCACTTAAACAAACCTAACGCCACCAAGCGTAACGTAACTCAACCTAACGTGACGAGACTTGTATTGCTGCCCCATCGCCTTAGCCATGCAGGACGTGTTAGAGGAGAGTCGTGAGCAGAAATGCATAGAATCACGGTGTATAGCACAAAAGACAAAGCAACCCTATCCTAACTAAGCGAAGCGTAACATAACCCAACGCAACCGAACTCAAACCAACTTGCTGAGGACACTGTTGCTGGCCTCCACAGAGTTAAGCAGAACATACTAGAGCACAGTAGAGCACTGAAATCCACCGAATAGCAGTGTATAGCGCAAAGGTGGAGCCATTCTCTCCTAACCAACCCAACCGTTACATAAGCAAACGTATCCTAAGTATATCTATCGCGCCGTGACTACTACTGCTGTCCTCAACAGGGACGAGCAGAGAATAGCAGAGGAGAGTACAGATCAGATATCCATATAGTCGCAGTGGATAGCAGGAAGGTCAAAGCTACTCAAACCTAACCCAGACGAACATTACCTAACCAAACATGGCATAACCCAACCTAAAGTGTCGAGACCACAATTGCTGGCGTCCACAAAGCCTAGCAGAAAATATTGGGGCATAGTAGAGCGCAGGAGTCCGCCGAATAACAGCGTGTAGCACAAATGTCAAATTTATCCTGTCCTAATCTACACAAGTGTAACATAACCGAACGTAACGTAACTCAAATTAACATGTCTACACCACTATCGCTGACCTCCTTAGGTCCAAGCAGATTGCACTAGAGGAAAGTAGAGAGCAGGCATACGCCGCATTGTACTGTATAGCAGTAAAGATATAGATATCCTAACCAACCAGGCCAAACATGCCCTAACCAAATGTAACCGATCCTAACCTAACCTACCTAGCCCACAGTTGCTGGCCTCCCCATTGCCAAGCAGGGCATATTAGAGTAGAGCAGAGTGCTGAGGTCCATAGAATTGTAGTGTGAAGCACGAAAGTCAAAGATATCCTAATCTAACCCAAACGTACCTAACCGATCAAAACGTAGCATAGCGCAGTCCATCGCGCCGCTGCCAATATTACTGCCCCCCCCCCCCACAGCAAAGCAGAGAACATTAGATCACAGTACAGTGCAGAAATCAGCCGAAAAGCAGTGCATAGCACGAAAGTCAAGGCCCTCCTATTCAAACCAGACATAACCTAACCTAACCAAACGTAGAATATTTAAACCTAACCAGCCGTGACCTCCAATTCTGGCCTCCCCAGAGCCATGCAGTACATATTATAGCACAGTAGGGCGCAGAAATAAACCGAATGGCAGTGTACCGCACAAAAGTCAAAGATCCCTTATTCTAACATAACCTTCCGCAGCATGACCAAACGTGACGTAGCTCAAACTAAATTGCCGAGTCCACAATAGCTGGCCACCCCAGAGACGAGCAGAGCATATTAGAGTAACAAAGTGCGCAGAAATTCGCCGTATACATGTGTATAGCATAAAAGTCAGAGTTATCATATGCAAACGTAACCAAGCGTAGCATAACCGAACCTAGCCTAACGTAACCTAACGTACCTCCACCACTATTGCTAGCCTCCCCAGAGTCCAGCATAACATAAAACAGGAGAATGGAGCGCAGAATTCCATAGAATCGCGGTCTGCAGCAGAAAAGTCAAAGACAACCTAACCGGACCCAAACTAACAAAACCAAAGCTGATATATCAAAACCCATCATAACGTGCCGCGACCACTATTGCTTGCGCCACCAAGGCCAAGCAGATTAGAGTAGAGCAGAGTAGAGGCAGGAAGCCACCGGATAACAGTGCATAGCACGAAAGTCAGAGACGTCCTAACCAATTTTAGCCTAAGCTAACCTAACCAAACGCAACGCAAACCAACATAACTTGCCGCGGCCACTATTGCTGGCCTCCCAAGTGGCGTGCGGAACGAATTAGAGGATAGTATGGTGCAGAAGTCCATAGAATCGCAGCGTACAGCAGAAAAGTCAATGATGTCCAACGCTATCCCATGCTAACATAAACTAAACAAACGCTACCTAACACAGCCTAACGTGCAGCGGCCACTACGTAACCTAATACAGCGTAACGTGCCGATAAACACATTGCTGGCCTTCCCAGAGCCAGGATGAAAACATTAGAGCGCAGTAGGACGCAGAGGTCCACCTAATAGCAGACTATAGCACTAAGGTCAAAGCGATCCCCTCCTGACCAAACCAATATTGCTATAACCAAGCGAAGGATAACTCAACCTATCGTGACGCGATCACTATTGCTGGCCTTCCTAGAGCCAAGCAGAACACATTAGTGGAGACTAGAACGCAGACGTCCAACGAATCGTAGCGTATATCAGAAAAGTCAAATCTACCCGAACCCAACACAAACGAACTGATCATATCCAAACATAGCCTAACACAAAATAATGTGCGGAGACCGCTATGGCTGCCCACCCCACAGCTAAGCAGGACATAATAGAGCACAGTAGAGCGCAGAGATACTCCTAATAACAGTAAACAAAACAAAAATTAAAGCTATCCTGCCCAAACCTAGCCTAACCCAACCAAACCGAACATAACCTGACTCAGCGTGACGCGCCGAGAACACAATTGCTGCCCTCCCCAGGGTCAAGCAGGACATACTAGAGCACAGTAGGGCACAGAAGTCCACCGTATAACAGTGTACGGAACGACAGTTAAAGCTACCCTAAACAAATATGGTCTTACCCACCTAACAGAACGTAACCTGATTCAACGCAACGTGCCGAGACCACTACAGCTGGCCTTCCGAGAGCCAAGCAGAATACATTTGTGGGGAGAGGGACGCAGAAATCCATAGAGTGGCAGTGCATACCGGAAGAGTAATAGCTGCCCATACCTCACCCGAAGCAACGGAACATAACCAAACGTAACCTAACTCAACCTAACGTTCAGCGACCGCTATGGCTAGCCTCCCCAGAGAGAAGCAGGACACATTAGTGGAAAGTAGAACGCTGAAATCCATAGAATCGCAGTGTATGTCAGAAGAGTCAAAGCTACCCAAACTTAATCCAAACCAACAGAACATATCCGAACATAGCCTAACTCAAACTAACGTGCCGAGACCACTACTGCTGGCCTTCCCTGTGCTAATCTGAACAGACTAGAGCATTGTAGAGCACAGGAGTCCACCGAATAACAGCGTGTGTTACGAAAGTCATCGTTATCCTAACCGAATTTGTCATAGCCCAGACGAAGCAAACGAAGCCTAACTCTATCTAACGCGCCGAGATCAAAATTTCCGGCGTCTCCAGAGACAAGCTGTGAATATTAGAGCTTAGTACAGCGCAGAAATCTGCCGAATAGCAGTGTATGGCACAATAGTCACAGCTCTCTTTTTCAAACCTAACCAAACGTAACGTAACGAAGCGTAACCTATCACAGCACAACGTGCCGAGGCCACTACTGTTGTCAACCCCAAGGTCAAGCAGGAAATATTAAAGCACGGTACATCGCAGCAATCCACCGAGTAGTAGCTTATAGCACAGAGGTCAAAGCTAATCTAACCCATCCTAACCAAGCGTAACGAATCCTGGCGTAACATGCCTAAACCTAACGTGACGGGACCACTGTTGCTGGCCTACCCAGCACCAAGCAAATCATATTAGTACACAGTAGAGTGCAGAGGTTCACAGAATAGCAGTGTACATCACAAAAGTCAAAGCCACCCTAACCAAACGTAACCCATCGTAACGTAACAAAACGTAATCTAACGCTACGTAACGGGCTGCGAACGCTATCGCCGGCCACCCAAGAGCGAAGCAGGACATACTATAGGAGGGAATAGTGCCGAAATCCGCGGAATTGCAGGGTGCAGCGTAAAAGTCGCAGCTACCAAAACTGCGCCCAAACGAACATGACATATCCAAACGTAAACTAACATCACCTAACGACCCCTCACCGCCATTGCTGAACTGCACATAGCAAAGTAGAGAATATTAGAGCAACGGAGAGCGCACAAATTCGCCGTATGGCAGTGTGCAGAACAAAAGTCAGTGCTATCATATCCTAACCTAACCAATCGCATCATAATCGAACGTAACCTATATGAACCTAACATGCCGCGACCACCGTTAATTGCCCCCACAGAGTCGAGGAGAGTATGGAATTGCAACGCAGTGCGTAAAAATACACCGAATTGCTGTGTACGGCACAAAAGACAAAGCCAACATCTCTTAATATGTCCTAACGTAATTTAAACGAACGTAACATGACTTAACCTAACGTGCCGAAACAACAATTGCTGGCCTCCCCAGAGCCAAGCAGAATATACTAGAGCAGAGTAGAGCGAAGATATCCAACGAATAGCAGTGTATAGCACAGAAGTCAAAGCAATACGAACCAAGCTTTTCCTTGCCTACCATAGTCACACGTAACCTGACTTAACCCGACATGCCACGACGAACATTGCTGGCCTCACGGAAGCCAAGCAGAGTATAGCTGAGCAATGTGAAACGCAGGAATCGACTGTACAGCAGCGTATAGCACAAAAGTCGAAGCCCCCCTAACCAAACATAACCAAACCTAACAAAACCATACGTAGCATAACTAAACCAAACGGGCAACGGCCGCTATTGCCGGCCTCCCCGGACACAACCATATGCTAGTAGATCAATGCAGCGCGCAGGTATCTGCCGATCAGTAGTTTATAGCAGAAATGTCATTGATACACTGGCCAAACGTATCCGAACCTAACACAACCAAACATAGAATAATTAACCTGACGTGCCGCGAACACAATTGCTGGCTTCCACAGAGACAAGCAGAATATGATATAGCGCAGTAGAGCACAGAAGCCCATAGAACATCGGTGTTCAGCACATATGTCAAAGCTATCCTGACTTAACCCTGCATAACCTATCCAAACCAAACGTAATCTAACCCAACGTAAGGTGCCGAGTCCAGCAGTGCAGATGTCCGCAGAGCCAAGCAGAGCTTAATAGAGGAGAGTGGAGCGTAGAAATCAATAGAATCGCAGTGTATAGCAGAAAAGTCGATGCTATTCAAACATAACGAAAGCCAACATAGCCTAACCAATCCAAGCCAAGCTAAACCTACCGTGCCACGACCGCTATTGCTGGTAGCCCCGGAGTATAGCAGAGTATAGTAGAGAAATCAAGAGCTCAGAAGTCAACCTATGAGCAATGTATAGCGCAAAACCTAAGCTACCCTTTCCTAACCCAACCAAGCGTAACATAACCAAATGTAATATAACTCAGACTAACTTGCCGAGAGCACTACTGCTGGCATCCCAGTAGGCAAGCAGAGTATGCTAGAGAAGAGTAGAGCGCAGAGATCTACCGAAAAGCAGTGTATATCACAAAAGTCAAAGCCATCCTGAACAAACATAAGCTACCTTAGCAGGGCCAAACGTAACCTAACTCAATGAAGCGTGCCACGACCGCTATTGCCGGGCTCCCACAGGCAAACAGAGGCCGGTAGAGCAATGTAGAGCGCAGACATCGACAGAATTGCAGTGTGTGTCGCAAAAGTCACAGCTATCCTAATCAAACCTAACCTAGTCTATCCAAGCAAGACGTAACCTAACCCAACCTAACGTGCCGGGACAACTATTACTGGCTTCCCCAGAGCCAAGTAGAACACACTAGAACACAGCAGATCGCAGAGAGTCTCCAAAGAGCAGCGGTGATCGCAAAATTCAAATATATACTAAGCTTACCTGACCTGACCTAATCCATCCAAACGTAGTATTACTAAACCTATGCAAACGAGACCACCATTTCCGGCCTCCGCAGCTCCGAGCGGAACACATCAGTGCAGTGCAGATAGCCGAAGGCCACCGAATTGCAGTGTATACCACGAAAGACAAAGCTATGCAAACCTGACACAAACCGAAGAACCTTAGCAAAACGTAGCCGAAATCAACGTAACGCGCCGAGGCCACAATTGCTGGCCTCCTCAGATCCAAGCAGAGCATGTTAGAGCACGGTAGATCGTAGAGAGCCACAAAATAGGAGCGCATAGCACAAAAGTCTTATATATCAAGACCTAATGCGGCCGAACATAACCAAACCAAACTAACTAAGCTTGACGAGCCAAGACCACTATTTTTGTCCTCCCCAGTGCTAAGCGGAGCATACTAGAGGATTGTAGAGAATAGAATTCTATAGGATTGCAGTGTACAGCAGAAAAGTCAAAGATATCCAAACATTACCATAGCAAACGTAACATAACCAAACGTATCTATCTATACCTAACATGGCGGGTCCACTATTTCTGGCCTCCCGAGAGACCAGCAGACCATACTTGAGCACAGTAGAACGCAGAGATCCACCGCACTTCAGCGTACAGCACAAAAGTCAAAGCTATGGTAACCTAACATATCCACACGTAACGTAACGAAGCGTAACCTAACTCAACCTTACGTGCCGAGGCCACTATTGCTGGCCTCCGCAGTGCCACGCAGAATATACTACAGCACAGCAGAGAGCAGCTATCCTCCGCATTAGAGTGTATAGCACAAAAGACGAAGAAGTCCTAACCTAACCAGGCCTAACCTAACCTAATAAAACGTAAAATATCTAAACCTGACGCGCGGAGACCGCTACTGCTGGCCTCCCCAGAGCCAAGCAGAGCGCATAGCATCACAGTAGATATCCTAACCTATCCAAACGTGACATAGCCAAACGTAGCATAACTGAACCCAACGTCCCGAGACCGCAATTGCTGCCCACCCCGGAGAACAGTGGATCAGACTAGAGCACAGTAGAGCGCAGAAATCCATCAAATTGCAGTGCATGGGACAAAAGTAGGATCCATCCTAATCACACTTAACCCAACCTATCCTGGCCGAGCGTACTTCACTATAACGTGACGAGAACATTATTGCTGGCCTTCTCAGTGCAAAGCTGAACATACTAAAGCACTGTAGAGCTTCGGAATCCAACGAATAGCCGTATACAGCACAAAAGACAAAGCCATCATATGCAAAGTTATCCTAACCTGACCAAAGAAAACGTAACGTGACTCAACCGAACGTGCCACGAAAATTAATGCTGGCCTCCCCAGAGGCAAGCAGATCATATTCGAGCGCATTAGAGCGCAGAAGACCACCGAATGTATGCGTCTAGCACAAAAGTTGAAGCTATCCTTCCCTAACCTAGCCAATCGTAACTTAACTGAAGGTAACCTAACCAAAATTAACGTGCCGAGACCACTACTGCTGTCATCCGCAAAGCCAATCAGAGCATGTTGCCACAGAGCGCAGCAGAGGGCAGAAATCCACGGAAAAGCAATGTAGGGCACAACAGTCAAAGCTATCCCATCCGAACGTAACCAAACTTAACCAGAGCAAACGTAATCTAACTCAAGCTAACGTGTCGCGGCCGCAATTGCTGGCCTCCAGAGGGCCATGCAGGGCATAGTAGAGGAGAGTAGGGCGCAGAAATCCATGGAATCGCAATGTATAGCAGATAAATCAAAGCCATAGCGCCTTACTCATGCTAACATGAACTAGCCATACGCAATCTAGCACCGTCTAACATGACGCGGCCCCTGTCCGTAGCCTCCCCAGGGTAAAGCAGAGCCTATTAGAGCACAGTAGCACGGAGAAATCCACCGAACAGCAGTATATAGCGCAAAAGTTAAAACCATACTTTCGTAGCTCAACAAACCGTAACATAACCGAACATTACATAGCCCAGATTAGTTTGCCGCGACCACTGTAGCTGGCCTCCCGGGAATCGGACAGAGTATAGCAGAGCGCAGTAGAGCACAGTATTCCACCGAATAACAGTGCAAAACGCGAAAGGCAAGGCTATCGAAACCTGACCCAAGCTAACATAACATAATCGAACATAGCCCAACTGTAGCAAGCGTGCATCTACCACTATTCCTGGAGTCCCCAGGCTAAAGCAGAGCGTGGTAGCGCACAGTACAGCGCAGAATTCCATAGAATAGCTGTATGTAGCACAAAAGACGAAGCTATCCAAACATAACGCAACGTAAACTGACCTTACCTGACGTACCCTAACATAACCTAACACGCCGCCGCCACTATTGCCGGCCTGCCCAGAGTCGAGGAGAAAATATTAGCCGATACAAGAGTGCTGAGATCGATATAATCGCTTTGTATAGCACAGCAGTAAAAGCTACCCAAACCAAACACAAACGAACACAGCCCAACGAAACGTAGTATATCTAAGCACGACTTGCCGCGACCACTATCGCTAGACTCCCTAGGGCCAAGCACAGCTCAGATGAGCACAGTAGAACGCAGAAAGCCTCCAAATAGCAGTTTATATAGCAAAAGTCGACGGTATCCTGACATAACCTGACCAAACCTAACCTAACCAAACGCAGACTAATTAACGAAACGGGCCGAGGCCACTGTTGCTGATCTCCACAGAGTCAAGCGGGGCATAATAGTAGAGAACAGAACGCAGCAATCTACCGCATTGCAGTGTGAAGCACAAAAGTCAAAGGCACCCAAACATAACCCATACAAATCTAATCAAACCAAACGTATCCCAACGAAACCAAACGCGCCGCGGCCTTCTGTTTCTGGCCCTCACAGAGCAAAGCAGAGCATATTAGAACACAGTAGAGCGCAGAAATCCGCCGAATATAAGCGTACAGAACGAAAGTCATAGGCATCCCAGCCAAACACATACTAACCCCACCAAACCAAACGGAACCTAACATAATCTATCGTGCCGCGATCAATATTTTCGATCTCCCAAGAGTGGAGCAGTGCATGGTAGAGCAATGTAGAGCGCAGGTGTCCGCAGAATAGCAGGGCACAGCACAAAAGTCACAGCTACCCTATCCTAACCTAACCAAACGTAACATATGCAAACGTAGGCTAACGCAATATAACGTGCCGAGACCACAATTGTTGGTCTCCTCAGAGCCAATCAGGGCATGCTAGCGCACAGTAGAGAGCAAAAATCTACCGAATGTCGGTGTACAGCACAAAGGCCAAAGCCACGATAGCGAAACCTAACCCAACTTAGCCTAACTAAGCGTAACATAACACAACAAATTGTGTCACGACCACTATTGCTGCCCACCCCAGTGTCGAGAGGAGTATAGCAGAGCAACGTGAAGCGCAGAAACCCACCGAATAGCAGTGCATAGAGCAAAAGTCAGAGCTATCGCGTCCTGACCTAACTAAACGTGACACAACCGAGTGCAACATAATCCAACCTAACGTGCCTAGACGACTAATGCTGACATCCCCATCGCCAAGGAGAACATATTGGAGGAATGGCGTGCGCAGAAGTCGATAGCATGGCAGTGTATAGCAGAAAAGTCAAAGCAATCCTAACCCGACCCAAACTAGCCAAACCTAACGAAGCGTAACGTAACCCAAACCAACGTGCCGAGAACAGTATTGTATTGCTGGCCCTCCGAAAGCGAAGCTGAACGCATCAGAGCGCAGTAGAGTGCATATGTCGCCCGAATAGCGGTGAATAGCGCAAAAGTCATAGCTACCATAGCCTAACATATACAAACATAACATAACCGAACGTAACTTGACCGAAACTAACGTGCCTAGACAACTATTTCTGGTCTCCCCAGAGCCAAACGGGTTATATTAGAGGAGAGTAGAACGCAGAAATCTATGGAATCGCAGTGTATAGCAGAGAAGTCAAAGCTATCCAAACATAACGCATGCATTCATGGCTTAACCATACGTAGCCTAGCACAGCCTAACGTGCCGAGGCCATTATTAATGGCAACCCCAGATTCGAGCTGAGTACAATAGAGCAATGTGGTGCGTAGGAATGCAACGAATCGCAGTGTACGGCACAAAAGGCAATGATTTGCTGACCAAACATAACCCAACGTTTCCTAACCAAACGTAACATAACAAAAACTAATGTGCCGTGGCCACTATTGCTGGCGTCCTCAGAAACAAGCAGAATATGATAAAGCACAGTAGAACACTGAGGTCCATAGAATGGCAGTGTTGAGCACAAAAGTCAAAGCTATCCAGACATAACTAAAGTAACCTTACCCTACCAAACGAAATCTAACCCAACGTGACCTGCCGTGACCAGTATAGCTGGCCTCCAAGTAGCCTAGCGGAGCGTAATGGAGGCTCGTAGAGCGCAGATATCCATAGAATCGCAGTGCATGGCAGAAACGACGAAACTACCCAAACCTAGCCATAACTAACGTAACATAGCCAAACGTCGCATATCTCAAACAAACTTGGCGAGACCATTATTTCTGTCCTCCCGAAAGCCGAGCGGAACATAGTAGAGCACAGTAGAGCGCAGAAATCCGCTGCATTGCGGTGTAAAGCAGAAAAGTCAAAGATGCGCTTGCCTAACCTGACCAAACCTAACCTAACCAAACGTAGCGTAACTCAACATAACGAGACGATACCACTATTGCTGTGTTTCGCAGAGCCAAGCTGACCATGTTAGAGTGCATTAGATTGCAGAAATCCGCTGAGTGGCAGTGTATAGCACATAAGCGAGAGTTCCACTCTCCTAACCTAACCAATCGTAACATACACAAATGTAAAGTATCTGAACCTGACGTGCATCGACCTCCATTGCTGGCCACCTCAAAGACTAGCAGAGTATGGTATGACAATGTAAGCCGCAGAAATGTATTGAATGGCAGTTCTTAGCACAAATGATCAAGCTATCCTCTGCTAACGAATCCAAACGTAACACACCCGAGCGTAACCAGACTCAACAGTACGTACGCGACCGCTGTTGCTGGCCTCACCAGAGCGAGGCCAAACATATTATAGGAGATTGGACCGCCGAGATACACATAACCGCAGGGTACAGCAGAAAAATAAAAGCTATCCAAACCGGACCCAAGCAAACTCAACGCAGCCAAACGTGACCTAACACAACCTAATCTGCCGCGGCCACAATTTCCGTTCTCCACGGTGCCTAGCAGTACATACTAGAGCATATTAGATCGCTGGCAGTCACCAAGCAGCAGCGAATAGCACAAATGTCAAGGGTACTCTTACTTTACCAGACCTAAGGTAACCCTACCATGTGTAGACTAAATGAACCTGACGAGCCGAGCCCAATATGCTGGCCTCCCCAACACCAAGCAGAAAATATTAAAGGAGAGTAGACCGCTGAAGTCCAAAGTAAGGCAATGTATAGCAGAAAGGTCAATGCTATCCTAACCAAACCCAAACATGCCTAACATATCCGAACGTAACCTAACTCATCATGTCTTGCCGAGTTCACTGTAGCTGGCATCCCTGAGCCAAGCAGATCATATTATAGCACAGTGGGGCGCAGAAATCCACCGAATAGCAGTGTATATCATGAATGACGGATCTATCGTATCCTAACCTTACCAAACGTAACCTAACCCAACCTAACGAGCATAGACCACTATTCCTGGCATCTGCAGAGCCGGCCAGAGTATGCTAGGGCACAGTAGAGCGCATAAATCGACCGCATTGCTGTGCAACTTGACCAAACATAATCTAACCTAACCTTACTAAACGTAAATAGCAGCTATCACTATTATGTTACATTTGTTAGGTTAGGTTAGTTATAGTTCAGTTTGGATAGCCATGACCTTCGTCTATACACTGTGTTTCTATGGATTTCTGAACTCTCCTCTCCCCTAATCAGTGCTGCTCGTCTCTGGGGTGGTCAGCGGTAATGGTCACGGCACGATATGTTGAGTTTGGTTGCGTTTGGCTATGTTACGCCTAGTTATGTTAGGACAGTGAGGCATTGACTTCTTTGCTACGCGTTGCTATTTGGAGAGTTTCTGCTCCCTACTGTGCTCTAATATTTTCTACTTTTCTCTAGGGAGGCCGGAAACTGTGGTCTCTGCACATTACGTCATTTTCCGTTACGTTTCGTTAGTTAAGGATACGCTACGTTAGGTTAGGACTGCTTTGACCGTCGTCCTATGTACAGTTTTTCGGCGGATTCCTGCGCTCGTCTGCTCTCTACAACATTCTGCTCGGCCCTGTGGAGGCCAGCAGCAGTTGCCTCGGCACGTTGGTGTGAGCAATGTTACGTTTGGTGATGTGAAGGTTTGTTAAGTTAGGATAGAGTAGTTTTGACTTTTGTGCTATGCCCTGACATTTGTTGGATTCCTGCGTTCCTCTATGCTCTAGTACGTCCTTCTCGGCTCTGGGGACGCCAGAAATGGTGGTCTCGGCGCTTTGCTTTGAGTTAAGCTACGTTGGGTTAGGTTACGTTAGGTCTGGCTATATTTGCATATCTTCGACTTTTGTGCTATAAACAGCAATGGGGTGGATTTCTGGGCTCTACCGTGCTCTACTGCATTCTACTTTGCTCTGGGGAGGCCAGTAACAGCTGTCCCGCCACGATGGGTAGAGTTATGTAACATTTCGTTATGTGAAGGCTGGTTTTGTTAATACAGGGTAGTTCCGACACTTGCGCAGTACACTGCTATTCGGTGCGTTTCTGCGTTCTACTATGCTCCAGCTTGACTTGCCTGGCCCTGGGGAGACCAGCAATTCTGTTCTCGGCTCGTCTGTTTCGTATACGATAAGTTTGGATACGTTACGTTTTGGTACGGAATGATAGGATAGATTTAACATTTGGGGTATACACAACCATTCGGTGGATTTCCGCGCCGTATTCTTCTGTAATATGTTCTGCTATGCTCTGTGGATGCCAGAAATATCGGTCGCGACACGTTAGGTGGCGCTGGGTTACGTTTGGATGTGTTATGATTTTTCATGTTAGGATATTATAGCTCTGACTTTTTTTGCTGCACACAGCCATCCGGCGCATTTCCACGCTCTACTGTGCTCTAGCATGTTCTCCTTGGCCCTGGGTAAGCCAGCAGTTATGGTCTCGGCACGTTAAGTTCAGTAAGGCTACGTTCGGTTAGGTTATGCTAAGCCAGGTTATGATATGATGTCTCCGACTTTTGTGCTACACACTGCAATGCGGTAGATTCCTGCGCTCTGTTGTTCTCTAGTGTTTTCTGCTTGGCGCTGGGGAGGCCAGCAATAGTGTCCTCGGCACCTTAGGTTGGGGTCGCTTACGTTCGGTTATGTTACGTTTGGTTAGGTTGGGATATGGTGGTTATGAATTTTGTACTATACACTGCGGTTCTATGGATTCCTGCGTTCTTCTCTCCTCTAATATTTTCTGCTTGGCTCTGGCGAGGGCAGCTATAGATATCTCGCAACTTAAGGATGTGTTGTGTTACGTTTGGTACACTGCTTTCCGATGATTTCTGCGCTCTGCTCTGCTCTCGCATGCTCTGCCTGACCCTGCGGGGGCGAACAATAGTGGCCTCGACACGTTATGTTCGTGTAGGTTGAGTATGGTTACGTTACGTTTGGTGCGGTCAGGAAGGAAGGTTCTGGCGTCCGTGCTATACACTGCCTTTCGTTGGATTTCTGCGCCCTACTGTGCCCTAATATGTTCTGCATTGCTCCGTGGAGGCCAGGAATAGTGCTCTCGATAAGTTATGTTTAGTTAAGCTACGTTTGGTATGGTTAGGTTACATTAGACTTGGTTAGGTTTGCTCTGACTTTTGTGATATACGCTTCTTTTCGGCGCCTTCCTGCACTCTACATAGCTTTACTGTACCCTGCCCGACTCGGGGTTGGGCTGCACAGGGGCCGTGGCACGTTACGTTGTGTTATGTTGCGCAAGCTTACGTTAGGTTAGGTTAAGCTTTATTGGGGTATCTTAGACTCTCGTGCTATACGCTGTTATTAGCTAGATTTCAGCGGGCTACACTCCTCTAATATGTTCATCCCGGCTTTGGCGAGGGCAGAAATGTTGGTCTAGGCACGTGATACTGAGTTAGGTCACGTCCGGTTCCTTTACGATTGGCTTGGTTAAGACAGGGTAGCTTCGACTTTTGCGAGGCAAAGTGCTCTTCGGTGGAATTTTGCTCTCTGCGTTGTTCTACTATCCTCTGCTTGGCTCTGAGGACTTCCACAATTATTGCTGTGGCACGCTTGGTTGAGGAATGTTATGTTCGGTTAGACTGGGGTAGGCTAAGCTTCGTTAGTGTAGCCTTGACTTTTGTGCTATACACTGCTATTCAGAGGGTTTCTGCTCTCTGCTGTGCTCTATTATGTTCTGCTTGTCTCTGGGAGGGCCAGCAATAATGGTCTCCGCACGATAGATTCTGCCATGTAAGCTCAGACATGTTACGTTTGGTTAGGTTAGGACAGGCTAGCTATGACATTTGCGCTATACACTGATGCTCGGAAGATTTCTGCACTCTACGTTGCTTTACTACCCACTGCTTTGCTCTGAGGACGTCAGCAATGGTGGTCGTGGCACGTTTGTTTGTGTTAGGTTACATTTGGGTTGGTAAGAGTGGGTAAAGTTTGGTTAGGATATCCTTGACGTTTGTGCTACACATAGCTATTCGGTGGACCACTGCTCTCTACTGTGCTCTGGTTAACACTGCTTGGCTCTGGGCAGGCCAGCAATCGTAGCTTCGGCACGTCAGGTTTGGCTATGCTACTTTTGGTTACCTTACGTTTGATAAGGATAGGGTAGCTTTGACTTTGGCGCTATGCACTGCTATTCACTGGTTTTCTGCGCTCTACGTATCTCTAGTATACCCCGCACGACTATCTGGTGTACAGAAATTGTGGTCGTGACAGGTTAGTTTCTGTTATGTTACTTTCGGTTGAGTTAGGTTAGGCAATGTTTGGTTATGACCGCTTTTCACTTTCGTGATATACGCTGTTATTATGAGGTTTTCTGCGCTCTAATATGCACTACTATATTCTGCTTGGCCCTGGCGATGCCAGAAATAATGGTCGCTGCACGCTACGTTGAGGGAGTCTACGTTTGGTTGGGTTACGTTTGATTGGGTTAGGTTTTGATACCTTTGACTTTTCTGCTATTCACTGCGATTCTATGGATTGCAGCGCTCCACTCTCCTCTGCCATGTTCTGCTTGGTTCTGTGGTTGCCCGCAATAGTGATCGCGGCACGATGGGTATAGATACGGCACGTTTGGCTATTTCACGATTTAGGTTAGGGTAGGGTAGGGTAGCTTCCTCTTCTGCGCTGTGCGTTGCTATTCGGTGGACTTCTGCACCCTACTCTGCACTAGTACGTCCTGCTTGGTCCTGTGGGCCAGCGATAGCGTCTCCGGCACGCTTACGTTTAGTTAGGCTGCGATTGGTTAGGTTGGTGTGGGCCAGGTTCGGTTTGATTATTTTTACCTATTTTGCTGCCTACTACAATGTGCCTGATTATTACGTCCGACCGTGCTCTAGTATATTCTGCCTGGCTATGCGGGGGGCAGCAATAGTTGTCTCAGCACCCTAGGTTGTGTTATGTTAAGTTTCGTTAGTTAGGGTTTGGTTAGGCTCGGTTGCTATAGCGCTGACTTTTACGCTATACATTGCTACTCGGTGGATCTCTGCACTTTTCTGTGCTCCAGTGTGTTCTGCTCGGCTCTGCGGAGGCCGGCAATAGTGGTCTCGTCAAGTTAGGTTGAGTTATCTTACGATGGGCTGTGTTACGCTACGTTTCGTTCGCATAGGGCAGCATCGACTTTTATACAGTGCTCTGAAATCTTATGGCTTTCTGCCCTCTACCTGCCTCTGGAATGTTGAGCTTGTCACTGGGGATGGCAGCAACAGTAGTCTCGGAGCGATACGTTGAGTTATGTTACGATTATTTGTGTTAATTTTGGCTAGGTCACGTCAGTTTTGGTATGGTCCTGATTGCTTCGACTTTCCATCTGTATACTCCTTTTGTATGGACCCCTGCGATGTACTCTACCGTAATATGTCCTGGTTGGCCCTGGGGAGGCGAGCAATAGTGGAATCGGCACGTTAGTTTAGATTACGTTCGGCTAGGGTTGGTTAGGCTAAGTTTGGCTTGGATTTTTTGGACTCTTGTGCTATACACTGCTGCTCGGTTTGTGTCTGCGCTCTACATTGCTATATTGCACTCTGCTCTGCTCTCGGGTGTCCTGCAATAGTGGACGTGGCTCGTTGGTATGAGTAAGGTTACGTTCAGTTAGGTTAGGTTGGGAGAAGTTAGCTTTGGATATTTCTGACTTTTGTTATACACTGCAACGAAGCGGATTTCTGCGCCCTACTGTGCTCCAGTATACTCTGCTTGGCTCTAGGAAGGCCAACAGTGGTGGACTCGGCTCGTTCGGTTAAGCTAGGTTACGATTGGTATGGTTTGGTTAGTTTATGTTTGGTTGCGACTGCTTTGACTTTCGTGATATATGATGTTACTCGATTGACTTCTGCGAACTACTGTGCTCGAATGTGTTATGCTTGGCTATGGGGAGGCCAGCGGCAGTGGTCTCGGCACGTTGGGTTCAGTTATTTTACATTTGGTTATGTTTAGAAGAGGCAGTTTTGACCCTGCTCTATACACTGCTACCCGGTTGCTTTCTTCGCCTTGCATCCATCAACCATACCCTGCTCGACTCTGGAGATGCCAGCAATAGTAGCAGTGGCACAATGCGTTGCGTTATCCTACGTTTGGTTGGGTTAGGTTATGTTAGGTTAGGTTACGTTTGACAAGGACAATATTGTCTTTCGTGCTGTATACAGTTTTTCGGTGGATTTCTGCGCACTACTGTGGTCTACCGTACTCTGCTTGTCCCTGAGGAAGCCAGCAAATGTGGTCTCGGCACGTAAGTTTGAGTTAGGCTACGTACGGTCAGGTTAGCTTGGGTCAGGTTCGGTTAGGATATCTTTGACTCTTGTGCTCTGCACTGCAATGCAGTGTCTTTCTGCTTTCTAAGTTGCTCTACCATACTCTGCTCGACTTTCGGGTAGCCACCTATTGCGGCCGTGCCCTGTCAGGTTAAGATATGTTACATTAGGTTAGGATAGGTTAGCCTATGTTTGGTCAGGACATTTCTGATTTTCGTGCTATACGCAATTTTCCGGTGGATCACTGCGCACTAATGTGCTGTATCATATTCTGCTTCGTCCCGGGGAGGCCAGCAACAGTGGTCTCGGCATGTCACGTTGAGTTAGTACACGTTTGGTCAGGTTTTGTTGGTGTGTGTTAGGTTTGTACAGCTTTGCATTTTCTGCTATTCACAGCGATTGGATGGATTGCTGCGCTCTACATTCCTCTACCATATCCAGCTTTTCTCTGGGGAGGCCGGCAATAGTGTTCGCGGCACGGTAGGTTGAGTTAAGTTACGTTTGGCTATGTTGGGATTTGTTATGTTAGGGTAGGACTGTTTTGACTTTTGTGGCATACAATGCTATTCGGTGGATCACTGCGCTCGCCTGTGCTGTACAATGATCTGCATGTCTTTGTGGTCGCCAGAAATGCTGTTAGTGACGCGTTAGTTTGAGTTGCGTTACCCTCTCTTAGGTTACGTTAGGAAAGATTTGGCTAGTGTAACTTTGACCTTTGCGCTACACGCTGCTATTCCGTAGATTTCTGCCCCCTGCAATGCTCTAGCGTAATTTGCTTCGATCTGAGGAGGCCAGAAACGGCGGCCTCGTCACGTTAGTTCGTGATATGTTACATTTCGTTGGGTTAGGTTAGTTTGGGTAAGGATAGGATAAAGTTGGCTTTTCCTCTAGACACAGCTCATCTATGCTTCTCTGTGTTCTGCTGTCCTATAGTATGTTCTGCCTAGCTCTGGGGAGGCCAGAAATAGTGGTCGCGACACGATATGGTCAGTCAGGCTACGTTTAGCCGTGTTAGGTTGGGGTCGATTCGACATATGTGCTATACACATCTATTCTATGGATATCTGCGCGCTACTCTTCTCCATCGTATTCAACATACCTCTCGGATCGCCAGCAATAGTGGTCACGGCGCGTTATGTTGAGTTGCGTTACGTTCGGTTAGGTTAGGTTGGTTTAGGTTAGGTTAGGATAACCTTAACTTTTCTGCTATAAACTGCTGTTCCATAGATTCCTGCACTCTGCTCTCCTCTATTATGACCTGCTTGGCTCTGGGGATTCCACCAATAGTGTCCGTGGTACGTTAGGTTGAGTTATGTTACGTATGGTAGGGTTGGGCTGGGATATGTTTGCTAAGTGTAGGTTTGGCTTTTCAGCCCTGCGCTGCTATTCTTTCGACATCTGCGCTCTACACTGCTCTAGCAAATACTTCCTGGCACAGGGAGGTCAGCGACAGTGGTCTCGGCACGTTAGGCGGAGTTGCGTTGCGCTTGGATAGGTTAGGTTAGTTCGGGAGGTTGTGGATAGCATCGTCTTTTCCGACATACACTGCTATTCTATGGACTTCTGCGCTCCGCTTTCCTCTAATATGTGCACCTAGGCTCTTGCTAGGACAGTAATAGTGCCCGCGGCTGTTTTCTTTCAGTTAGGATGGGGATGCTAGGTTAGCCTGCGTTAGGTTATGTTAGCTTTGACTGTTGTGCTACGGACTGCTATTCTATGTGCTTCTCCGCTCTACAGTGCTATTTTACATTCTGCATGACACTTGGGACGGCAGCAACAGAGGTCGCGGCACGTTAGGTTGAGCTACGTTACTTTTGGTTGGGGTATCTTTGACTGTTGTGCCGTACACAGCTATTCAGCCGATTTCGTGGCTCCACATTGCTCAAGTGTATTCTGTTGGTTCACGGGATGCCAGCAACAGTGGCCTCGGCACATTATGTTGAAATATGTTGCGTTCGGTGGGTTCAAGTTTTCATGGGTTAGGCTAGGGTAGCTTTGACTTTTCCGCTATACAATGCTTTTCTATGGACCTCTCAGCTCTGCCCTCATCTAATATGTTCTGCTTGTTCCTGGACATGCCAGTGGTCGCGTCACTTTAGGTTAAGATGGATTACGCTTGGCTAGGTTATGTTTGGCTGGGTTCGGTTAGCAGAGCCTTGTCTTTTGTGCTACACACTGCTATTCTATGGATTTCCGCGCTCTACATTGATCATTCATATTCTACTTGTCTCTTGGGACGCCAACAGTGGTAGCCGCACGTTACGTTGGGTTATGTTACTCTCGGTTAGGTTAGGTTAGAATAGGTTTGGTTCGGGTAGATATGACCTTTGTGCTATAAACTACTCATCCGCGGATTTCTGAGATCTACTGTCCTCTATCGTGTTCAGCATGCCTCTGCGGACAGCAGAAATGGTGGTCGCGGCGCGTCATATTCAGCTACGTTACGTTCAGTTATGTTAGGTTAGTTTGGGTTTGGTCAGTGTAACTCTGACTATTCTGCAATACACTGCTCTTCTACGAGTTTCTACGCTCTGCTCTTCTGTAATATGTTCTGCTTTGCTCTGGGGAGGACAGGAGCAGTGATCGCTGTGCGTCACGTTGGGTCATGCTGCGTTTGGTTAGGTTAGATTAGGTCATGTTAGGTTTGCATATCTACGGCTCTTGCGCTAATCGCTGCAGTGCGTTTGATTTCTGCGCTCTACTGTGCTATAGTACATTCTGCGCGTCTCTGTGGGGCCAGTAATAGCGGTCATGCCAGGTCAGGTTGCGATATGGCACTTTCGGTTAGGTTAGGTTAGGATGGCTCAGTCAGTTTTTCATTGACACTTGTGCTATACACTGCCATCCGCAGGATTTCGGCGCTCTACATTTCTCCACCATACTCGGCACGACTATGGAGGGGTGTGCCATAATGATCTTGTCACGTCAGGTTGAGTTAGGTTACCATCGGTTAGTTCAGGTTGGACTAAGTTTGGCTGGGAAGTCCCTACTCTCGTGTTATACACTGTTCTTCTATGGATTTCTGCGTTCGATTGGACTCTAATATATTCTGCTTGGCCCTGGGGAGGTCAGCAATTGTGGTCGAGGTACGTTATGTTTAGACATGTTACGTTTGGTTATGCTAAATTTGTATACATTACGATAGGGTAACATTGCCTTTCGTGCTATACACTGCAATTCGGTGGATGCCTGCGCTCTCATGTACCCTGGTGTGCTCTGCTTTTCTCTGTGGTGGTCAGTAATAGTGGTCTCGGTATGCTAGGTTGTGCTAGGTTACGTACCTTTGGGTTAGGCCAGGAAGGTTTGGTAAGGATACCTTAGGATATCGTACTTGACTTCCTTGTCAAGGACAGCTCTTCGTTGGACTTCTGTACTCTACTCTGCTCTCTTATACTCTGCTAGACTCTGGGAAGGGCAGCAATAGTGGTCGCTGCGCGCTAGGCTTTGTTGGGTTGCGTTTGGGTATTTTACGGTTGGTTAGGTTAGGGGGGGCAAGCTACGACTTTTGCGCCATGCAGTGTTATTCTAGTATCTAGTATGTCCTGCTTGGCCCAGAGGAAGCCAGTAATAGTGGTTTCAGCACATTAGGTTGAGATAGGATATGTTTGGTTATGTTAGGTTTTCTTTGGTTAGGTTTGGATAGCATCGGCTTTTCCGCTGTACATTGCCATTCTATGGATTTCTGCACTCCACTCTCCACTATTACGCACTGAATGTCCCTGCGGAGGCCAGAAATAGTGGTCTCGTTTCGTTACGCATAGTTACGCTACGTCTGGTTAGGTTACGTTGGTGTGGGATAGGCTAGGATAGCTTTGGTTTTCGTGGTGCACACTGTCATTTCGTGGATTTCTGCGCTCTACTCTCCTCTAATATGTTCTGCTTGGTGATGTGGAGGCCAGCAATAGTGGGCTCTGCTGTTTGGATTTGGTTAGTCTACGATTTGTTAGGTTATCCTAGGTCAGGTTAGGTTAGCATACCTTTGACTTTTGTGCCATACATTGCCATTCGGTCGCTTTCTGCGCTCTACTGTGCTTTAGACTATTCTGTTTGTCTCTGGGGAGGCCTGTAACGGCGGTCCCGGTACGTTAGGTTGTGTTAGGCTACGTTTGGCTAGATTATATGGGTCTATGTTACGTCCGAATAGCCTTGACATTCTTGGTATACATTGCTTTTTGGTGCATTTCTGCTCTCTACTGTTCTCTGCTATAATCCAGTCGACTCTGGCGTGGCCAGCAATAGTAGCCGTAGCACGCTAGCCTTAGCTGTGAAGCGTTTGGTTATGTTATGTTCGACTTGGAGAGGAGAGGATAGCTTTGACTTTTCAGCTATACACTAATATTCGACGGACTTCTGCAATATACTGTGCTCTAATATATTTAGCTTGGCTCTGGGAGTTCCAGCAATTATGCTATCGACACTTTACATTGAGCTAGGCTACGTGACGTTTGGTTAGGTTAGCCCATGTTTGGCCAGTGTATCTTTGACTCTTGAGCCGCACACGGATTTGGGAGGATTACTAACCTCTACATTGCTCTACTATACTCTGCTCGACTTTGAGGAGGACAGCAATAGTAGCTGCGGCACGTTGGATTGGTTTATGCTACGTATGTTATGTTACGTTTGGTTGGGTTAGGAGGGACTAGCTTTGACTTTTGTGCTACACACTGCTATTCGGTCGCTTTTTGCGAGCCACTGTGATCAAGGATGCTCTACTTTGCTCTGGGTAGGCAAGAAAAGGTGCCCCGGTTGCGTTAGGTTGTGTTAGGTTACGTTTGGGTATGCTGCGATCGGTTCGAATAGGAGACGATAGCTTTGAATTTTGCGTTGTACACTGCTATTCGACTGATTCCTGAAATCTACTGTGCTCTGATACTTTCAGCCTGACTGTGGGAAAGACAGCAATACTGGTATCGGCACATAATTTTCAGTTAGGCTTCATTTGGTTCGGTTAGGTCATGTCAGGTTAGGTTGGGGTAACTTTGACCTCTGTCCTTTACACTGAAGTGCGGCGGAGTTCCCCGCTCGACTGTGCTCTATTGTATTCTGGTTGGCTCTGTGGATGTCAGCAATTGTGGACAAGGCATGTGTGGTCTTGCTTGGATACGTTTGTTTATGTTACGTTTTGTTAGGTTAGGAAAGGTTAGCTCTGACTTTTGTGCTATAAACTGCTGGTCCTCGGATTTCTGCGCTCTACTGTGCACTAAGGTGCTCTGCTTGTCTCTGGGGAGGACAGCGATTGTGGTCTCGGCACGCTAGGTTCAGTTTAGGTGCGTTTGATCATGTTGTGTGTATATGGGTTAGGTTTGGATAGCTTCGACTTTCTTGGCATAGACTGTTATTCGGTGGATATCTGCGCTCTACTCTACTCTATTATAATCTGCCTCACTGCGGTGAGGCAAACAATTTCGATCGCCGCGCGTTTGGTTGAGTTAGGTTACGTGTGGCTGCGACACAATTGGTTAGGTTATAAGAGGATATCTTTGACTTTTGTACTGCTCACAGCTGTTCGGAGGATTCCTGCGCTCTGCAGTGCTCTGATATGTTCAGATTGGCTCTGGAAAGGACAGCAATAGTAGTATCGGCATGTTACTTTGAGGGAGGCCGCGTTTGGCTAGGGCAGGATGGATCATGTTGGGTTAGCTTATTTCCGACTTTTGTGCTTTACTCTGGAATGCGGCATATTTATGCGCTCTGCTGTGCTCTGGTATATTCTGATTGGCTCTGTGGAGGACAGCAATGGCGGTCTAGGTACGTTAGGTTGAGATTTGTTACGTTTGGTTAGGTTACGTTAGATTAGGTTTGGTCACCATACCTTTGGGTTTTGTGCTGTGCGCTGCAAACCGGTCGATTTGTACGCTCTACTGTGCTCTAGCATATTGTGCTTGGCTCTGCGGAGGCCAGCAATAGCGGCTTCGGCACGTCAGTCTAATGCATATTACGTTTGGTTATGCTACATTTGGTTAGGTTCGGAGAGGTTAGATCCGACTTCTGCGCTATACACTGCTGTTTCATGGACTTCTCCGCTCTACTGTGTTATAATATGCAGTGCTTGGCTCTGGAACGCCAGCAATAGTGGTCTCGGCACGTTAGGCTGTGTTAGGTTACATTTGGATAGGTTCGGTTGGTCTGGGTTAGGTTAGGATAGCTTCGACTCTTCTGATACACATTGCCATCCCTTGGTCTTCTGCGCTCTACTCTCCTTTGGCATGTTCTGCTTGGCGATGGGGAGGCAGCTGTAGTGGACTCGGCTCATGTGGTTTAGTTATGTTTCGCTTGGTGTTATTACGTTTCGATAGGTTAGGACAGAGTGGCGTAGATATTTGCGATATACACTGCTATTCGCTGGATTTCTACGCTCTGCATTGCTCTACTATACTCTGCTCGAATCTGCGGAGGCCAGCAAGGGTGGTCGCTGCTCGTTATGTTAAGTTAGTATGCGCTTGTGTATGATACACTTATAGCTTAGACTTCTGTGCTGTACACTGCTATTCGGTGAATTTCTGCGATACACATTGAACCGATATGTTCTGCTTAACTCCGGGAAGGACAGCAATACTGGTCTCGACACGTGATGTCGAGTTATGCTAAGTTTGGCTTGCTTAGGCTAGGTCCGGTCAAGTTAGGATTTCCATGTCTCTGTGCTTTTCACTGCAACGCGGATGATTTCTGTAGTCCGCTGTGCTCTAGTATACTCTGCTTGACTCTGTTGATGCCACCAATAGCGGTCGCGGCACGTTAGGTTATGTTACGTTATGTTTCGTTAGGTTAGGTTAGGTTAGTTTGGGTTTGGTTAGGTTATTCTTAACTTGTGTGCTACACACTGTCCTTCGGAGGACTTCTGCGCTCTACGTTGCTTCACTGAAATCTGCTCGACGCTGGGGTGGCCAGTAGTGATGTTCTCGTCACGTTAGGTGTAGATAGGCTACGTTTGGCTAGGTTATGTTCGTTTGTGTTAGGACATGATGGATTAGACTTTCGTGGTATACACTGTCATTCTCTGGACTCCTGAGCTCTGCTGTGCTCTGCTATATTATGCTTGGCACTGGGTCGTCCACCAACAGTGGTCGCGGCTCGTGATGTTGGCTTAGGTTTCTTTGCGTTAGGTTACATTTGCTTGGGTTAAGTACGGATAGCTTTGTCTTTTCTGCTATACAATGCGATTGTGTGGATTTCTGCACTCTAAGCCCCTCTAATATTTTCTACTTGGCTCCGGGGAGTCCAGCAATAGTGGTCGCGTCTTGTTAGGTTGAGTTAGGTTACGTTTTATTACGTTACGATTGGGTAGGATAGGCCGGTCTAGCTATGACTTTTGCGCTGTGCACTTCAATGTGGCGGATATCTGAGCTTTGCTATGCCGTAGTATATACCGTTTGGCTTTGTGGAAGTAGGCAATTGTGGCCCGGGCACGTTAGGTGGTGTCAGGTTACGTTCTTTTATGCCTCGATCGGTTAGGTTAGGGGGTTGTTGCTCTGGCTTTTGAGCTATACACTTCTTTTCGGTGGGTTTCTGAGCTCCACTGTGATCTGATACGTTCAGCTTGGCCCTCGAGAAGGCAACAATAGTGGTCTCGGCATCTTGTGCTGAGTTAGGCTACGTTTGGGTGGGTTAGGATATGTCAGGTTAGATTTGGTCCTCTATACTTTCGTGCTTTACACTGCAACGCCGCTGATTTCTGTGATCTACTCTGTTCTTGTATATGCTGCTTGGTTCTGGGGAGGACAGCAATAGTGGTGTATGGCGGCTAGGTGGAGTTACGTTAC